>NW_027137046.1:0-259904 GCF_040869045.1 Eurosta solidaginis | reverse complement strand
GCCCATTTTGGGTGCGAACCCCTACAACCCGAACATGGTTGTCAGGTCCGTGGCGAACGTTCTCGATTCGTCCCAGACGCCACTCGGTGGGTGGGAGTGAATCTTCTTTAATTACGACGAGGTCGCCTGGTTGAGGATTTCGCTGTGGCGTTTGCCATTTATAGCGTTTCTGAAGGTCCTTCAAATAATCCTCTTTCCAGCGTCGACTGAATTGGTGATGAAGCGATTTGAGCTTTTCCCATCGATTTATCCAGGAGAGGTCTTCCGCGTTTGGCTCAGGAATGGCTAATAGCGGTGCACCTCGAAGGAAGTGACCCGGAGTGAGCGCTGTGAAGTCAGCTGGGTCCTGGGATAGTGAGGTGAGAGGCCTCGAATTGAGAACTGCTTCAATACGCACCAACAGCGTCGTGAATTCTTCGAAAGTAAACTTGTGGATGCAGCGGTTTTTTTTGAGGTGGGTTTTAAAACTTGTTACTGCGGATTCCACAAGCCGCCCATATGAGGGGCGCTGGGTGGAATATACTGCCAGTTTATTCCCTGAGGGGCATATTTCTGTACAATGTCCGCAGAGATTCGTTAAGAAATTTAACGAAGTCGAGTTCGAGTGCGCGCTGAGCGCCAATGAACGTTTTACCATTGTCGCTCATCATTTTTAAGGGATAACCTCGTCTGCCAACGAATCGGGCGAATGCTGCTCGAAAGGCTTCAGTAGTAAGGTCCGAGCATAGCTCGAGGTGTACTGCCTTTGTGGAAAAACAGACGAATACAACCACGTACCCTTTTATGATAGTGGTCGACCTCAGAACCGATGCTTTTATTTGGAATGGACCTGCAAAGTCTACTCCTGTTGTGGAAAAGGGGAGTGAGAAATTGCAGCGCTCAGGTGGTAGAGCTGCCATTATTTGCGTGCGCGTTTTCTGTTTGAAAAGCGTGCAAGATTTGCACTGAAAAATGCATTTCTTTATAAGAGGCTTTAGTTTTGGTACGTAGTACTCTTGCCTCACCATTTGGAGCATTAACCGCATTTCTGCATGAAGAAGCAGGCGGTGTAAAAACTCCAGATACAACTGGCAGAGCCTTGAATCCGGAGGAAGGATTACTGGATGCTTCTCGTTGTACTGCATTGTAGAATGTTCCAATCTTCCACCGATACGTAGGAGCCCGTATCCATCCAGAAATGGGTCAAGAGCCAGAAGGGAACTCTTTTTGCTTATTGGCATATTGTTTTGTAAGGCGCTCTTTTCCGCCCCGAAATGGCGAGATTGTGCCATTGCCACAAGTCGCGTTTTCACATGTTGCAACTCTTTGTACGTCAGATGGGGATTATGTGTATCCACCGATTTGGATTTGCTGCAGGCATTGTTCGCAAAGCGGAACACGTATGCAATCACACGGAGAGCTCGAGAGTATGAGGAGAGGCGTTGGAGAATATCGTCCTCTTCCTCGAGTGCGTGATATGCTTCGACCTTGCGTTTCTCGGGTGGAGAAGCACTACCTGCTTTCGGCTTTGGCCATGCCGAAACGTGGCAAGAAAGCCATTGTGGTCCGTGCCACCAAAGTGAAAAGCCTATCAAATCATGCGGATTGCAACCACGTGTGCCAAGATCAGCAGGGTTGTCTTGGCTAGATACATGGCGCCAGGTGCCGCTGGGAAGATATTCTCGAATTTGAGAGGTACGGTTGGCCACATAAGTCTTCCAGGTCGATGGAGATTTCTCTAGCCAGGCTAGTACAATCTCAGAATCTGACCATAAGAATATGTTGCATGCTTGTAAGTCGAGCTGTTTTCGAACAGTTGAAGCCAGTTTTGCGAGTAGGACTGCACCACATAGCTCTAAGCGGGGTAAGCTTACAGTTTTTATGGGGGCAACTTTGCCTTTCGCAACCAAAAGAGAAGATTTTATTTGGTTGCCCACATGTGTGCGGATGTAAATCGCTGCGCAATATGCTTTTTCCGAGGCATCACAGAACCCGTGGATTTGGGTGTCTTGCCCTGGAACCACATTAACCCATCGAGGGATTTCGATGTGGCAAATGGCTGGCAGATTTTCTGCGAAATGTTGCCATTTTGATAATGTTGCGGGTTTGGCGCTTTCATCCCAATCGCTGCCATCCAGCCAGATTTCTTGGAGAAGCATCTTGGCCTGGATCATAACTGGCGACAGCCATCCTGCCGGGTCAAACAGTTTTGCAACAGAAGATAAAATTTGTCGCTTTGTGACCGCATTTTGGGTGTGTTCCGGCAGAATGGTGTATGAAAATTTGTCCGTGAGCGCGTTCCATCGAATGCCAAGAGTTTTGGTGTCGGAAGTGCTCTCAAATTTTAAGAAGTTGGAGTCTAGAAGATCCTCCTTCGGAAACTGTTCTAATATGGCCGGGTGATTAGCCGTTAGTTTCTTTAGTATAAAACCAGCTGATTTTAGGGCGTTTATCACTTGAATGAGTGTTTCAGTGGCGTTATCGATGGTATGACTTCCGGATAGGATGTCGTCGACATACGTTTGCGTCTTGAGAATTGTTGCAGCCAACGGGAATGTCGCTTTCGTGTCATCGGATAGTTGATGCAACGTACGAATAGCGAGATATGGTGCACAATTGACGCCGAAAGTAACCGTTTTTAGATTGAAATCGCTAACATTGGAGTTGGCCGATTTGCGAAATAGGATTCGCTGAAAATCTTTGTCGTCCTCGTGTATAAGGATCTGACGGTACATTTTTTCAATGTCTCCATTGAACACATACTTATGCATGCGCCACTGTAGAATTAGTAGCATGAGATCTGGTTGGAGAGTTGGACCAGTGTATAGCACGTCATTCAGGGATTTTCCTGACCCAGATTTTTTAGAGGCGTTGAAAACCACACGAACTTTGGTGGTGACCTTATCTGGTTTGACTACCGCATGATGTGGCAAGTAAAATGAGAAGACCTTGCCATTCGAAGTTATTTCGCATGGGTCGGCAGATTCGATGTGATCAAGGTCGAGATATTCTTGCAACACATTGTTGTACATTGTACCTAACTCCCCCCTTTTTCTGAAGCGATCGCTCCATGCTGAAAAACTGCTGCAGAGCAGCCGGGCGGGATTTGCCGAGGGAGAGTTTTTCAGGAAACTCTTTCTTGAATGGAAGTCGCACAATGTATCGACCGTTTGGTGCACGTGTCGTGGTTGTTGCATATATCTGCTCACACGCTTGATCCTCGGGGGATATCTGTGGAGGTTGTGGAATTTCCTCCTCTTCCCAAAATTTTCTCAGTTGAGAACTGAGTGTCTCGTTTGACGCTTGGACTTGTGTCGAGAATGACACAACATTTTCAGTTATTGGACCACTGAGAATCCAACCAAAAATGGTTTGTTGCGCAAGTATGCTACCGCACACCTTTTTTATACCTTCCAGCAGAATTTGTGGAAGTATGTCGCTGCCAATGACCATGTCAGTCTGACCCGGTATGTGGCAACTGGGATCAGCGAGCTCAAGGAGTTTCAACTGCTGCCAGATTTTGCGACTAATGGTGGATGTTGGTAGATTTTTTGTCAGTTGCGGCAACACAATGGCATGAGCCTTTATCCTTTTCATGCCTTGGATGCAACCAGTGTCAAAGGACAAAGCTTGGAGGACTTTTGTACGACTTGTCCACCCATGCCAGAGATTTCGAACTTTGAATGTTGGAATGGAAGTTTCAACCGTTTTTTGTACTTTCGAGGAAATGAAAGTTCTTTCCGAGCCTTGATCAATAAGGGCTCTCAGTTGAAATAATTCCCCTTCGTGTTCGACTGCGACCATAGTAGTAGGAAGGAGAATTTGGTTATCATTGGCTGCATGCAATGATTGAACCGGTGCGTGTTTTGAACAACACGGTAGCTCGCCAGAATCGGAGCTATTCTGCGTTTGTCGAACGGGAGATGTTGACTCAGCAGTTGTGTGCTGCACGTTTGGTGCATTCGTTCGCGGGGTGGAACGTTGAGCTTTTGGGCTCGCATGCAACAGCGTGTGATGCCGTTGATGACATGTCGAACATGACCTCTTGCTCGTGCACTCATTGATGATATGAGTGCTGCTAAGGCAGTTTGTACACAGCTTAGCTTGTTTTATGAATTGTGTCCGGTTTTGCACAGACATTCGTTTGAATCGTGGACAGAATCTAATAAGGTGCGGGGAGTTACAACATTGGCAAGTTTCCTTTTTAGATTCTGCCACAAGGGTTTGCGTCCTGTTGAAGGACCTGTTTTGCGTAGAATTTTGATGAGCGACTGGTTTTTGTTTGCTTGGTTGAAGCCTATTGACCCTTTCAACGACTTCATATCTCGAGGTGAGAAAGTCATTCATTTGTGACCATGAGGGTAGATCTCTTCGAGAAGAGAGAGACTGTTCCCAAAGTGACAGGGTTGTTTCTGGGAGCTTTGATGAACAAATGTACACCAGAATCGGATCCCAACTGTCTGTCGTAACTCCTTGGGAGTGAAGGACGGATAGGCAGTTGTTTATTGTATTTTGCAATTTCTGAAGTTGCTCACTATTTTCGGATGGAATAGTGGCAAGAGTCAGTAAGGATTTTATCTGGTTGTCAACCAGGATTCGCTTGTTTTCGTATCGTGACCGTAAAGCTTCCCAGGCAAGGTCAAAGTTATCATCGCTCAACGCATATTGTTTGACGATGGAGCCGGCTTTGCCTTGCGTTTTGTACCGGAGATGGTACAATTTTTGAGCACGGGAGAGCCTTGGGTGGTTAATGTACACCGCTGTGAACATGTCACGAAAAGCGGGCCATTCTTCATAGCCACCATAAAAGGTCTCCGTGTCGCAGGCTGGGACCTTGAGGTAAATATTTGCCTCAGCCGGGGGTTGTTCCACGCGGGGCGGTGGACTCGGCGTTGCCATCATTTTGATCAATGAAAGTTGATCGGCAATTTTTGCTTTAGTCACTTCATACGTATCAAGGCAGGCGCATTGTTTGCCTTGCGCTGAACTCTTGAAGTCTTTAGGGAAACTTTCGTCTGGTTTCGAAAAAACCAGATCGTAAACCGATTGAAGTCGTGCCCAATAATCATCTAGTGATTTGTCCTTTATCATGAGATACGATTCAGTGTGATCCTGAATCGGTGCTTCGTTGAATTTTGCACAGTATCTCATCAGATTGTCACTTTCCGCGATGAACTTTTGCGCGGGTGGGTCAACTGATTTGGATTTCCGGGGGGATGCTGACCTCTCCTTGGCCGTTTCTTCCTTTGGGCCACCTTTTGGTTTTGTCCCGGTTTCGGACGTTTTTGGAGGACTGCGAAGCATTTTATGCAAGCTTTTGGGTTTTCACCAAAAAAACCGAATAAAGTATGTGTCCGCTCAGAGAACGTTCGCAAAATTTGAAGATGGAAAACTCTTCGTGCCACAGAAATTTAAAAAGGGGAATTTTAATTGGTGGCGGTGTTTGTGTTTTTTTTTTTTGAACAATAGAGTCAAGCACGGACAACGGGAGGTTCCTTAAATGATTTAAATCCGCGAAATTCGGAATTTAATAGGATGTATATTGTTTTGTAAAAACAAAAGGTATAAAATTTAAAAAAAATCACAAACAATTTTCACTTATATATACGTGTAAATATACGTGTGGAAATAAACGTGTATTTGTAAATTACTGGTATATATAGGTATGTATATATTAGAAAATAATAATATGTACTTGAAGTTTGTATGGATATTTTTTGAAAGTTCCTATAGGGACGAAAATATCTCAAACTTAGTTTTGTACGCCAGAATAAGTACAAATGTACACGCGCAATATACAACGTATGTATATATATTTGTTTGTGCGAACGTATGCACGTGAATCAGATGAGCTTCTCTGTTTATGTTTACAAACAGAAGAGTTTGTTTTGATTCGCTTCTTCGTCGCTTTAATGTCGCGTTTCTTTGTGAAGCTGAGTGCGCTTGATTGCACTGTTGGGAGAGTGCAGCAAAGAAAGATGAAAAAATTGCAAATATGAGAGAGGTTGAGAAATTTGATCAGCAGTACACAACTATCGTTGCTAATGTAGCTCTATGTGCTGGGAAAATGTCGCTGGAAGAGCGACTTGAACGTGTGAGTAAACACGTATGATGTTCTCTGAGTGGAGAAGTATGATTGCTGGAAAAGCAACTTGAAATTATTTGTACATGTATGTAAGTATGTACGTATGAATATTACGATTTTTGTATATGCTGGCAAGCAAGAAAAAATCACTTGGAAGAAGTTGAACTGTATCGACAAGTTCAACGCTCTGTGTGAACAACGGGGTAAACTCAGCTGTAGAAGAAGATTTTGTCGATGTTGTTCTTGCACAGTGGATTTGAGTAGGCAAGTAAACTGCAATTTTTTGTTGGTTAAATACCACTAGAAATATGTATACATATATATATATATATAATTGGCGGATTTTGCCTATCGGTATAGCGGAATATTTTCTACCAATTTTTGGTTGCAAAAAAGTTGCAGTAAAACCAACGGTAAGAAAATTTCCGCAATATTCAAGTATATATGTGGATATATATATATGTTTTTGCAGTTTACACAAAATAATATAACTTTTGTGAAAAAAGTTTTATTATTTTCTATATTTTTATGAAAAATAAAAGCTGCCTACTCACCAATGCCTGTATTCTGTTGCTCTTTATATTGCTGCTGTTGCCTGGTCGCTTGTTATTGATGATAACCTGGTTGATGTTGCTGCTTAGCTGGCTGTTGCTGGGTAAAGATGATTTTAAACTTTTTATTTTTTGATTTTCAAAAATTTCTTCTTCTCTTTTCAAAAACAATTTTTGCCTGCATATAAGTGTTTGTATTAATATATGTTTGTCTCAAAACGGCACTTATGATGAGTGCGCCTACAATTTTCACAAACTTTTTTTTCTTTAAATTATTTCAAACTTTGTTTTTGATTATTTAATTTTTTTGAAGCACTCAGATTGTATATATACATATATGTATTTTCTCCTTTTCTTTTGTATTTTTGTATTTGTATTGTCACTTGAAAACCTTCAAACCATTCGTTTGTATATTTTTTATTTCTTATGTTTGTTGCAAAAAATTTTTTTTCCACTAGGTTTTCCTTTGTTTTAAATTTATATGTTTCTTTGTATATTTTTGAACACCCACTGTTTGCACATTTGTGTATTTATTTTTTTATTTTTTATTTTTTGTACGAACGAATATTCGATTTAATAAAAAATTGTTTGTTTTACATTAATTTAAGGGTGGGCCAAGGATGGCTGCGAAGGACCATGAATAAATTTGGGTCTTTCTTCGCTACACTCTTATAAACAATAAATAGATTTTTGAGTTTTTTCGAAAACGTTATAAAATTCATTGTTCATTTATTATTAATGAGACTGCAAACGTTAACACAATATTAATTTGAAAACCGACATTAATGTGGATATTTAAAATGCACAAAATGTATGCAATATGAATGTAGAATGGAGCGCGTCCGCGGTTGCCGAGTAATAATGCTTGACTGACGAATGCCATATATAATTGTTGACGATGGTAGTGTATGCGCGTTGGCGCCTTTCCATTCGCCGCGCACGGCTGCGCATAAGGATTTCGCCGCCGTATAAATTATGAAGGAGGCGGCTTAAACAATCTTGCTTGGTTCAAGAGATTTGTACACTTATCCCTTTTAGTCGGTTAACCCCACACACAATTGATATGGACACTTTTCCCTTTTAGTCGGTTAACCCCATCCACTTTGAAGTAGAAATTGAACCGTTAATGGTAGAACCTTGGATCAGCTTGTGGATTAATATACACATAAACACCTATCATCTTCAAAAACAAAACCGATTCTATCTTGCTTGGTTCAATAGATATGGATACTTATCCCTTTTAGTCGGTTAACCCCACCCACTTTGACGTAGAAATTGAGCCGTTAACGATAGAACCTTGGATCAGCTTGTCGATTAATATACACATAAAAACCTATCATATGCAAAAAAAATCGATTCTATCTTGCTTGGTTCAATAGATATGTACACTTATCCCTTTTAGTCGGTTAACCCCACACACAATTGATATGGACACTTTTACCTTTTAGTCGGTTAACCCCATCCACTTTGAAGTAGAAATTGAATCGTTAACGGTAGAACCTTGGATCAGCTTGTGGATTAATATACACATAAACACCTATCATCTTCAAAAACAAAATCGATTCTATCTTGCTTGGTGCAATAGATATGGATACTTATCCCTTTTAGTCGGTTAACCCCACCCACTATAACGTAGAAATTGAACCGTTAGCGACAGAATCTTAGATCAGCTTGTGGATTAATATACACATAAAAACCTATCACCTTCAAAAACAAAATCGATTCCATCTTGCTTGGTTCAATAGATATGGATACTTATCCCTTTTATTCGGTTAACCCCACTCACTTTGACGTAGAAATTGAGCCGTTAACGATAGAACCTTCGATCAGCTTGTGGATTAATATACACATAAAAACCTATCATATGCAAAAAAAATCGATTCTATCTTGCTTGGTTCAATAGATATGTACACTTATCCCTTTTAGTCGGTTAACCCCACACACAATTGATATGGACACTTTTCCCTTTTAGTCGGTTAACCCCATCCACTTTGAAGTAGAAATTGAACCGTTAACGGTAGAACCTTGGATCAGCTTGTGGATTAATATACACATAACACCTATCATCTTCAAAAACAAAATCGATTCTATCTTGCTTGGTGCAATAGATATGGATACTTATCCCTTTTAGTCGGTTAACCCCACCCACTATAACGTAGAAATTGAACCGTTAACGATAGAACCTTAGGTCAGCTTGTGGATTAATACACACATAAAAACCTATCATCTTCAAAAACAAAATCGATTCTATCATGCTTGGTTCAATAGATATGGATACTTATCCCTTTTAGTCGGTTAACCCCACCCAGTTTGACGTAGAAATTGAACCATTAACGATAGAACCTTAGATCAGCTTGTGGATTAATATACACATTAACACCTATCATCTTCATAAACAAAATCGATTCTATCTTGCTTGGTTCAATAGATATGGATACTTATCCCTTTTAGTCGGTTAACCCCACCCACTTTGACGTAGAAATTGAACCGTTAAAGATAGAGCTTTGGATCAGCTTGCTTATTAATATACACATAAAAACCTACCATCTGCAAAAATAAATTCGATTCCATCTTGCTTGGTTCAATAGATATATATACTTATCCCTTTTAGTCGGTTAACCCCACCCACTATGACGTAAAAATTGAACCGTTAAAGATAGAGCTTTGGGTCAGCTTGCTTATTAATATACACATAAAAACCTATCATCTGCAAAAATAAATTCGATTCTATCTTGCTAGGTTCAATAGATATGTATACTTATCCCTTTTAGTCGGTTAACCCCACCCATTTTGACGTAGAAATTGAACCGTTAACGATAGAACCTTGTACCAGCTTGTGGATTAATATACACATAAAAGCCTATCATCTGCAAATATAGATTCGATTCTATCTTGCTTGGTTCAATAGATATGGATACTTATCCCTTTTAGTAGGTTAACCTCACCCACTTTGACGTAGAAATTGAACCGTTAACGATAGAACCTTAGACCAGCTTGTGGATTAATATACACATTAACACCTATCATCCTCAAAAACAAAATCGATTATATCTTGCTTGGTTCAATAGATATATATACTTATCCCTTTTAGTCGGTTAACCCCACCCACTTTGACGGAGAAATTGAACCGTTAACGATAGAACCTTAGATCAGCTTGTGGCTTAATATACACATTAACACCTATCATCTTCAAAAACAAAATCGATTCTATCTTGCTTGGTTCAATAGATATAGATACTTATCCCTTTTAGTCGGTTAACCCCACCCACTTTGACGTAGAAATTGAACCGTTAACAATAGAACCTTGTATCAGTTTGTGGATTAATATACACATAAAAGCCTATCATCTGCAAAAATAGATTCGATTCTATCTTGCTAGGTTCAATAGATATGGATACTTATCCCTTTAACCCCACCCACTTTGACGTAGAAATTGAACCGTTAACGATAGAACCTTGTGTCAGCTTGTGGATTAATATACACATAAAAGCCTATCATCTGCAAAAATAGATTCGATTCTGTCTTGCTAGGTTCAATAGATATGTATACTTATCCCTTTTCGTCGGTTAACCCCACCCACTATGACGTAGAAATTGAACCATAAAGACAGAGCCTTGGATCAGCTTGTGGATTAATATACACATAAAAACCTATCATCTTCAAAAACAAAATCGATTCTATCTTGCTTGGTTCAATAGATATGGATACTTATCCCTTTTAGTCGGTTAACCCCACCCACTTTGACATAGAAATTGAACCCTTAACGATAGAACCTTGGATCAGCTTGTGGATTAATATACACATAAAAACTTATCATATGCAAAAACAAAATCGATTCTATCTTTCTTGGTTCAATAGATATGTACACTTATCCCTTTTATTCGGTTAACCCCACCCACAATAGATATGGACACTTTTCCCTTTTAGTCAGTTAACCCCACCCAGTATGACGTAGAAATTGAACCGTTAGCGATAGAACCTTGAATCAGCTTGTGGATTAATATACACATAAAAACCTACCATCTGCAAAAATAAATTCGATTCTATCTTGCTTGGTTCAATAGATATATATACTTATCCCTTTTAGTCGGTTAACCCCACCCACTTTGACGTAGAAATTGAACCGTTAACGATAGAACCTTAGATCAGCTTGTGGATTAATATACACATTAACACCTATCATCTTCAAAACCAAAATCGATTCTATCTTGCTTGGTTCAATAGATATGGATACTTATCCCTTTTAGTCGGTTAAACCCACCCACTTTGACGTAGAAATTGAACCGTTAAAGATAGAGCTTTGGATCAGCTTGCTTATTAATATACACATAAAAACCTATCATCTGCAAAAATAGATTCGATTCTATCTTGCTAGGTTCAATAGATATGGATACTTATCCCTTTTAGTCGGTTAACCCACCCACTTTGACGTAGAAATTAAACCGTTAACGATAGAACCTTAGATAAGCTTGTGGATTAATGTACACATTAACACCTATCATCTTCAAAAACAAAATCGATTCTATCTTGCTTGGTTCAATAGATATATATACTTATCCCTTTTAGTCGGTTAACCCCACCCACTTTGACGTAGAAATTGAACCGTTAACGATAGAACCTTGTATCAGCTTGTGGATTAATATACACATAAAAGCCTATCATCTGCAAAAATAGATTCGATTCTATCTTGCTAGGTTCAATAGATATGTATACTTATCCCTTTTAGTCGGTTAACCCCACCCAGTATGACGTAGAAATTGAACCGTTAGCGATAGAACCTTGTATCAGCTTGTGGATTAATATACACATAAAAACCTACCATCTGCAAAAATAAATTCGATTCTATCTTGCTTGGTTCAATAGATATATATACTTATCCCTTTTAGTCGGTTAACCCCACCCACTTTGACGTAGAAATTGAACCGTTAACGATAGAACCTTAGATCAGCTTGTGGATTAATATACACATTAACACCTATCATCTTCAAAACCAAAATCGATTCTATCTTGCTTGGTTCAATAGATATGGATACTTATCCCTTTTAGTCGGTTAAACCCACCCACTTTGACGTAGAAATTGAACCGTTAACGATAGAACCTTGTATCAGCTTGTGGATTAATATACACATAAAAGCCTATCATCTGCAAAAATAGATTCGATTCTATCTTGCTAGGTTCAATAGATATGTATACTTATCCCTTTTAGTCGGTTAACCCCACCCAGTATGACGTAGAAATTGAACCGTTAGCGATAGAACCTTGTATCAGCTTGTGGATTAATATACACATAAAAACCTACCATCTGCAAAAATAAATTCGATTCTATCTTGCTTGGTTCAATAGATATATATACTTATCCCTTTTAGTCGGTTAACCCCACCCACTTTGACGTAGAAATTGAACCGTTAACGATAGAACCTTAGATCAGCTTGTGGATTAATATACACATTAACACCTATCATCTTCAAAACCAAAATCGATTCTATCTTGCTTGGTTCAATAGATATGGATACTTATCCCTTTTAGTCGGTTAAACCCACCCACTTTGACGTAGAAATTGAACCGTTAAAGATAGAGCTTTGGATCAGCTTGCTTATTAATATACACATAAAAACCTATCATCTGCAAAAATAGATTCGATTCTATCTTGCTAGGTTCAATAGATATGGATACTTATCCCTTTTAGTCGGTTAACCCACCCACTTTGACGTAGAAATTAAACCGTTAACGATAGAACCTTAGATAAGCTTGTGGATTAATATACACATTAACACCTATCATCTTCAAAAACAAAATCGATTCTATCTTGCTTGGTTCAATAGATATATATACTTATCCCTTTTAGTCGGTTAATCCCACCCACTTTGACGTAGAAATTGAACCGTTAACGATAGAACCTTAGATCAGCTTCTGGATTAATATACACATTAACACCTATCATCTTCAAAAACAAAATCGATTCTCTCTTGCTTGGTTCAATAGATATATATACTTATCCCTTTTAGTCGGTTAACCCCACCCACTTTGACGTAGAAATTGAACCGTTAACGATAGAACCTTGTATCAGCTTGTGGATTAATATACACATAAAAACCTACCATTTGCAAAAATAAAATCGATTCTATCTTGCTTGGTTCAATAGATATGGATACTTATCCCTTTTAGTCGGTTAACCCACCCACTTTGACGTAGAAATTGAACCGTTAACGATAGAACCTTGTGTCAGCTTGTGGATTAATATACACATAAAAGCCTATCATCTGCAAAAATAGATTCGATTCTATCTTGCTAGGTTCAATAGATATGTATACTTATCCCTTTTAGTCGGTTAACCCCACCCAGTATGACGTAGAAATTGAACCGTTAGCGATAGAACCTTGGATCAGCTTGTGGATTAATATACACATAAAAACTACCATCTGCAAAAATAAATTCGATTCTATCTTGGTTGGTTCAATAGATATATATACTTATCCCTTTTAGTCGGTTAACCCACCCACTTTGACGTAGAAATTGAACCGTTAACGATAGAACCTTGTATCAGCTTGTGGATTAATATACACATAAAAGCCTATCATCTGCAAAAATAGATTCGATTCTATCTTGCTAGGTTCAATAGATATGTATACTTATCCCTTTTAGTCGGTTAACCCCACCCAGTATGACGTAGAAATTGAACCGTTAGCGATAGAACCTTGGATGAGCTTGTGGATTAATATACACATAAAAACCTACCATCTGCAAAAATAAATTCGATTCTATCTTGCTTGGTTCAATAGATATATATACTTATCCCTTTTAGTCGGTTAACCCCACCCACTTTGACGTAGAAATTGAACCGTTAACGATAGAACCTTAGATCAGCTTGTGGATTAATATACACATTAACACCTATCATCTTCAAAACCAAAATCGATTCTATCTTGCTTGGTTCAATAGATATGGATACTTATCCCTTTTAGTCGGTTAAACCCACCCACTTTGACGTAGAAATTGAACCGTTAAAGATAGAGCTTTGGATCAGCTTGCTTATTAATATACACATAAAAACCTATCATCTGCAAAAATAGATTCGATTCTATCTTGCTAGGTTCAATAGATATGGATACTTATCCCTTTTAGTCGGTTAACCCACCCACTTTGACGTAGAAATTGAACCGTTAACGATAGAACCTTAGATCAGCTTGTGGATTAATACACACATTAACACCTATCATCTTCAAAAACAAAATCGATTCTATCTTGCTTGGTTCAATAGATATATATACTTATCCCTTTTAGTCGGTTAACCCCACCCACTTTGACGTAGAAATTGAACCGTTAACGATAGAACCTTAGATCAGCTTGTGGATTAATATACACATTAACACCTATCATCTTCAAAAACAAAATCGATTCTATCTTACTTGGTTCAATAGATATATATACTTATCCCTTATAGTCGGTTAACCCCACCCACTTTGACGTAGAAATTGAACCGTTAACGATAGAACCTTGTATCAGCTTGTGGATTAATACACACATAAAAACCTACCATTTGCAAAAATAAAATCGATTCTATCTTGCTTGGTTCAATAGATATGGATACTTATTCCTTTTAGTCGGTTAACCCACCCACTTTGACGTAGAAATTCAACCGTTAACGATAGAACCTTGTGTCAGCTTGTGGATTAATATACACATAAAAGCCTATCATCTGCAAAAATAGATTCGATTCTATCTTGCTAGGTTCAATAGATATGTATGCTTATCCCTTTTAGTCGGTTAACCCCACCCAGTATGACGTAGAAATTGAACCGTTAGCGATAGAACCTTGGATCAGCTTGTGGATTAATATACACATAAAAACTACCATCTGCAAAAATAAATTCGATTCTATCTTGCTTGGTTCAATAGATATATATACTTATCCCTTTTAGTCGGTTAACCCCACCCACTATGACGTAAAAATTGAACCGTTAGCGATAGAACCTTGGATCAGCTTGTGGATTAATATACATATAAAAACCTACCATCTGAAAAAATAAATTCGATTCTATCTTGCTTGGTTCAATAGATATGGATACTTATCCCTTTTAGTCGGTTAAACCCACCCACTTTGACGTAGAAATTGAACCGTTAAAGATAGAGCTTTGGATCAGCTTGCTTATTAATATACACATAAAAACCTATCATCTGCAAAAATAGATTCGATTCTATCTTGCTAGGTTCAATAGATATGTATACTTATCCCTTTTAGTCGGTTAACCCCACCCAGTATGACGTAGAAATTGAACCGTTAGCGAAAGAACCTTGGATCAGCTTGTGGATTAATATACACATAAAAACCTACCATCTGCAAAAATAAATTCGATTCTATCTTGCTTGGTTCAATAGATATATATACTTAACCCTTTTAGTAGGTTAACCCCACCCACTATGACGTAAAAATTGAACCGTTAAAGATAGAGCTTTGGATCAGCTTGCTTATTAATATACATATAAAAACCTATCATCTGCAAAAATAAATTCGATTCTATCTTGCTAGGTTCAATAGATATGTATACTTATCCCTTTTAGTCGGTTAACCCCACCCACTTTGACGTAGAAATTGAACCGTTAACGATAGAACCTTAGATCAGCTTGTGGATTAATATACACGTAAAAACCTACCATCTGCAAAAATAAAATCGATTCTATCTTGCTTGGTTCAATAGATATGGATACTTATCCCTTTTAGTCGGTTAACCCCACCCACTTTGACGTAGAAATTGAACCGTTAAAGATAGAGCTTTGGATCAGCTTGCTTATTAATATACACATAAAAACCTATCATCTGCAAAAATAAATTCGATTCTATCTTGCTAGGTTCAATAGATATGTATACGTATCCCTTTTAGTCGGTTAACCCCACCCACTTTGACGTAGAAATTGAACCGTTAACGATAGAACCTTAGATCAGCTTGTGGATTAATGTACACATTAACACCTATCATCTTCAAAAACAAAATCGATTCTATCTTGCTTGGTTCAATAGATATGGATACTTATCCCCTTTAGTCGGTTAACCCACCCACTTTGACGTAGAAATTGAACCGTTAACGATAGAACCTTGTGTCAGCTTGTGGATTAATATACACATAAAAGCCTATCATCTGCAAAAATAGATTCGATTCTATCTTGCTAGGTTCAATAGATATGTATACTTATCTTTTTTAGTCGGTTAACCCCACCCAGTATGACGTAGAAATTGAACCGTTAGCGATAGAACCTTGGATCAGCTTGAGGATTAATATACACATAAAAACCTACCATCTGCAAAAATAAATTCGATTCTATCTTGCTTGGTTCAATAGATATATATACTTATCCCTTTTAGTCGGTTAACCCCACCCACTTTGACGTAGAAATTGAACTGTTAACGATAGAACCTTAGATCAGCTTGTGGATTAATATACACATAAAAACCTACCATTTGCAAAAATAAAATCGATTCTATCTTGCTTGGTTCAATAGATATGGATACTTATCCCTTTTAGTCGGTTAATCCCACCCACTTTGACGTAGAAATTGAACCGTTAAAGATAGAGCTTTGGATCAGCTTGCTTATTAATATACACATAAAAACCTATCATCTGCAAAAATAAATTCGATTCTATCTTGCTTGGTTCAATAGATATATATACTTATCCCTTTTAGTCGGTTAACCCCACCCACTTTGACGTAGAAATTGAACCGTTAACGATAGAACCTTAGATCAGCTTGTGGATTAATATACACATTAACACCTATCATCTTCAAAAACAAAATCGATTCTATCTTGCTTGGTTCAATAGATATGGATACTTATCCCTTTTAGTCGGTTAACCCCACCCACTTTGACGTAGAAATTGAACCGTTAACGATAGAACCTTAGATCAGCTTGTGGATTAATATACACATTAACACCTATCATCTCCAAAAACAAAATCGATTCTATCTTGCTTGGTTCAATAGATATGGATACTTATCCCTTTTAGTCGGTTAACCCCACCCACCTTGACGTAGAAATTGAACCGTTAACGATAGAACCTTGTACCAGCTTGTGGATTAATACACACATAAAAGCCTATCATCTGCAAATATAGATTCGATTCTATCTTGCTTGGTTCAATAGATATGGATACTTATCCCTTTTAGTCGGTTAACCCCACCCACTTTGACGTAGAAATTGAACCGTTAACGATAGAACCTTAGACCAGCTTGCGGATTAATATACACATAAAAGCCTATCATCTGCAAATATAGATTCGATTCTATCTTGCTTGGTTCAATAGATATGGATACTTATCCCTTTTAGTCGATTAACCCACCCACTTTGACGTAGAAATTGAACCGTTAACGATAGAATCTTGTGTCAGATTGTGGATTAATATACACATAAAAGCCTATCATCTGCAAAAATAGATTCGATTCTATCTTGCTAGGTTCAATAGATATGTATACTTATCTTTTTTAGTCGGTTAACCCCACCCAGTATGACGTAGAAATTGAACCGTTAGCGATAGAACCTTGGATCAGCTTGTGGATTAATATACACATAAAAACCTACCATCTGCAAAAATAAATTCGATTCTATCTTGCTTGGTTCAATAGATATATATACTTATCCCTTTTAGTCGGTTAACCCCACCCACTATGACGTAAAAATTGAACCGTTAGCGATAGAACCTTGGATCAGCTTGTGGATTAATATACATATAAAAACCTACCATCTGAAAAAATAAATTCGATTCTATCTTGCTTGGTTCAATAGATATATATACTTAACCCTTTTAGTCGGTTAACCCCACCCACTATGACGTAAAAATTGAACCGTTAAAGATAGAGCTTTGGATCAGCTTGCTTATTAATATACACATAAAAACCTATCATCTGCAAAAATAAATTCGATTCTATCTTGCTAGGTTCAATAGATATGTATACTTATCCCTTTTAGTCGGTTAAACCCACCCACTTTGACGTAGAAATTGAACCGTTAAAGATAGAGCTTTGGATCAGCTTGCTTATTAATATACACATAAAAACCTATCATCTGCAAAAATAAATTCGATTCTATCTTGCTAGGTTCAATAGATATGGATACTTATCCCTTTTAGTTGGTTAAACCCACCCACTTTGACGTAGAAATTGAACCGTTAAAGATAGAGCTTTGGATCAGCTTGCTTATTAATATACACATAAAAACCTATCATCTGCAAAAATAGATTCGATTCTATCTTGCTAGGTTCAATAGATATGGATACTTATCCCTTTTGGTCGGTTAACCCACCCACTTTGACGTAGAAATTGAACCGTTAACGATAGAACCTTAGATCAACTTGTGGATTAATATACACATTAACACCTATCATCTTCAAAAACAAAATCGATTCTATCTTGCTTGGTTCAATAGATATATATACTTATCCCTTTTAGTCGGTTAACCCCACCCACTATGACGTAAAAATTGAACCGTTAGCGATAGAACCTTGGATCAGCTTGTGGATTAATATACATATAAAAACCTACCATCTGAAAAAATAAATTCGATTCTATCTTGCTAGGTTCAATAGATATGGATACTTATCCCTTTTAGTTGGTTAAACCCACCCACTTTGACGTAGAAATTGAACCGTTAAAGATAGAGCTTTGGATCAGCTTGCTTATTAATATACACATAAAAACCTATCATCTGCAAAAATAAATTCGATTCTATCTTGCTTGGTTCAATAGATATATATACTTAACCCTTTTAGTCGGTTAACCCCACCCACTATGACGTAAAAATTGAACCGTTAAAGATAGAGCTTTGGATCAGCTTGCTTATTAATATACACATAAAAACCTATCATCTGCAAAAATAAATTCGATTCTATCTTGCTAGGTTCAATAGATATGGATACTTATCCCTTTTAGTTGGTTAAACCCACCCACTTTGACGTAGAAATTGAACCGTTAAAGATAGAGCTTTGGATCAGCTTGCTTATTAATATACACATAAAAACCTATCATCTGCAAAAATAGATTCGATTCTATCTTGCTAGGTTCAATAGATATGGATACTTATCCCTTTTGGTCGGTTAACCCACCCACTTTGACGTAGAAATTGAACCGTTAACGATAGAACCTTAGATCAACTTGTGGATTAATATACACATTAACACCTATCATCTTCAAAAACAAAATCGATTCTATCTTGCTTGGTTCAATAGATATATATACTTATCCCTTTTAGTCGGTTAACCCCACCCACTTTGACGTAGAAATTGAACCGTTAACGATAGAACCTTAGATCAGCTTGTGGATTAATATACACATTAACACCTATCATCTTCAAAAACAAAATCGATTATATCTTGCTTGGTTCAATAGATATATATACTTATCCCTTTTAGTCGGTTAACCCCACCCACTTTGACGTAGAAATTGAACCGTTAACGATAGAACCTTGTATCAGCTTGTGGATTAATATACACATAAAAACCTACCATTTGCAAAAATAAAATCGATTCTATCTTGCTTGGTTCAATAGATATGGATACTTATCCCTTTTAGTCGGTTAACCCACCCACTTTGACGTAGAAATTGAACCGTTAACGATAGAACCTTGTGTCAGCTTGTGGATTAATATACACATAAAAGCCTATCATCTGCAAAAATAGATTCGATTCTATCTTGCTAGGTTCAATAGATATGTATACTTATACCTTTTAGTCGGTTAACCCCACCCAGTATGACATAGAAATTGAACCGTTAGCGATAGAACCTTGGATCAGCTTGTGGATTAATATACACATAAAAACTACCATCTGCAAAAATAAATTCGATTCTATCTTGCTTGGTTCAATAGATATATATACTTATCCCTTTTAGTCGGTTAACCCCACCCACTATGACGTAAAAATTGAACCGTTAGCGAAAGAACCTTGGATCAGCTTGTGGATTAATATACACATAAAAACCTACCATCTGCAAAAATAAATTCGATTCTATCTTGCTTGGTTCAATAGATATATATACTTAACCCTTTTAGTCGGTTAACCCCACCCACTATGACGTAAAAATTGAACCGTTAAAGATAGAGCTTTGGATCAGCTTGCTTATTAATATACACATAAAAACCTATCATCTGCAAAAATAAATTCGATTCTATCTTGCTTGGTTCAATAGATATGGATACTTATCCCTTTTAGTCGGTTAAACCCACCCACTTTGACGTAGAAATTGAACCGTTAAAGATAGAGCTTTGGATCAGCTTGCTTATTAATATACACATAAAAACCTATCATCTGCAAAAATAGATTCGATTCTATCTTGCTAGATTCAATAGATATGTATACTTATCCCTTTTAGTCGGTTAACCCCACCCAGTATGACGTAGAAATTGAACCGTTAGCGAAAGAACCTTGGATCAGCTTGTGGATTAATATACACATAAAAACCTACCATCTGCAAAAATAAATTCGATTCTATCTTGCTTGGTTCAATAGATATATATACTTAACCCTTTTAGTCGGTTAACCCCACCCAGTATGACGTAGAAATTGAACCGTTAGCGAAAGAACCTTGGATCAGCTTGTGGATTAATATACATATAAAAACCTACCATCTGAAAAAATAAATTCGATTCTATCTTGCTTGGTTCAATAGATATGGATACTTATCCCTTTTAGTCGGTTAAACCCACCCACTTTGACGTAGAAATTGAACCGTTAAAGATAGAGCTTTGGATCAGCTTGCTTATTAATATACACATAAAAACCTATCATCTGCAAAAATAGATTCGATTCTATCTTGCTAGATTCAATAGATATGTATACTTATCCCTTTTAGTCGGTTAACCCCACCCAGTATGACGTAGAAATTGAACCGTTAGCGAAAGAACCTTGGATCAGCTTGTGGATTAATATACACATAAAAACCTACCATCTGCAAAAATAAATTCGATTCTATCTTGCTTGGTTCAATAGATATATATACTTAACCCTTTTAGTCGGTTAACCCCACCCACTATGACGTAAAAATTGAACCGTTAAAGATAGAGCTTTGGATCAGCTTGCTTATTAATATACACATAAAAACCTATCATCTGCAAAAATAAATTCGATTCTATCTTGCTAGGTTCAATAGATATGTATACTTATCCCTTTTAGTCGGTTAACCCCACCCACTTTGACGTAGAAATTGAACCGTTAACGATAGAACCTTAGATCAGCTTGTGGATTAATACACACGTAAAAACCTACCATCTGCAAAAATAAAATCGATTCTATCTTGCTTGGTTCAATAGATATGGATACTTATCCCTTTTAGTCGGTTAACCCCACCCACTTTGACGTAGAAATTGAACCGTTAAAGATAGAGCTTTGGATCAGCTTGCTTATTAATATACACATAAAAACCTATCATCTGCAAAAATAAATTCGATTCTATCTTGCTAGGTTCAATAGATATGTATACGTATCCCTTTTAGTCGGTTAACCCCACCCACTTTGACGTAGAAATTGAACCGTTAACGATAGAACCTTAGATCAGCTTGTGGATTAATATACACATTAACACCTATCATCTTCAAAAACAAAATCGATTCTATCTTGCTTGGTTCAATAGATATGGATACTTATCCCTTTTAGTCGGTTAACCCACCCACTTTGACGTAGAAATTGAACCGTTAACGATAGAACCTTGTGTCAGCTTGTGGATTAATATACACATAAAAGCCTATCATCTGCAAAAATAGATTCGATTCTATCTTGCTAGGTTCAATAGATATGTATACTTATCTTTTTTAGTCGGTTAACCCCACCCAGTATGACGTAGAAATTGAACCGTTAGCGATAGAACCTTGGATCAGCTTGTGGATTAATATACACATAAAAACCTACCATCTGCAAAAATAAATTCGATTCTATCTTGCTTGGTTCAATAGATATATATACTTATCCCTTTTAGTCGGTTAACCCCACCCACTTTGACGTAGAAATTGAACCGTTAACGATAGAACCTTAGATCAGCTTGTGGATTAATATACACATAAAAACCTACCATTTGCAAAAATAAAATCGATTCTATCTTGCTTGGTTCAATAGATATGGATACTTATCCCTTTTAGTCGGTTAATCCCACCCACTTTGACGTAGAAATTGAACCGTTAAAGATAGAGCTTTGGATCAGCTTGCTTATTAATATACACATAAAAACCTATCATCTGCAAAAATAAATTCGATTCTATCTTGCTTGGTTCAATAGATATATATACTTATCCCTTTTAGTCGGTTAACCCCACCCACTTTGACGTAGAAGTTGAACCGTTAACGATAGAACCTTAGATCAGCTTGTGGATTAATATACACATTAACACCTATCATCTTCAAAAACAAAATCGATTCTATCTTGCTTGGTTCAATAGATATGGATACTTATCCCTTTTAGTCGGTTAACCCCACCCACTTTGACGTAGAAATTGAACCGTTAACGATAGAACCTTAGATCAGCTTGTGGATTAATATACACATTAACACCTATCATCTCCAAAAACAAAATCGATTCTATCTTGCTTGGTTCAATAGATATGGATACTTATCCCTTTTAGTCGGTTAACCCCACCCACCTTGACGTAGAAATTGAACCGTTAACGATAGAACCTTGTACCAGCTTGTGGATTAATATACACATAAAAGCCTATCATCTGCAAATATAGATTCGATTCTATCTTGCTTGGTTCAATAGATATGGATACTTATCCCTTTTAGTCGGTTAACCCCACCCACTTTGACGTAGAAATTGAACCGTTAACGATAGAACCTTAGACCAGCTTGCGGATTAATATACACATAAAAGCCTATCATCTGCAAATATAGATTCGATTCTATCTTGCTTGGTTCAATAGATATGGATACTTATCCCTTTTAGTCGGTTAACCCACCCACTTTGACGTAGAAATTGAACCGTTAACGATAGAACCTTGTGTCAGCTTGTGGATTAATATACACATAAAAGCCTATCATCTGCAAAAATAGATTCGATTCTATCTTGCTAGGTTCAATAGATATGTATACTTATCTTTTTTAGTCGGTTAACCCCACCCAGTATGACGTAGAAATTGAACCGTTAGCGATAGAACCTTGGATCAGCTTGTGGATTAATATACACATAAAAACCTACCATCTGCAAAAATAAATTCGATTCTATCTTGCTTGGTTCAATAGATATATATACTTATCCCTTTTAGTCGGTTAACCCCACCCACTTTGACGTAGAAATTGAACCGTTAACGATAGAACCTTAGATCAGCTTGTGGATTAATGTACACATAAAAACCTACCATTTGCAAAAATAAAATCTATTCTATCTTGCTTGGTTCAATAGATATGGATACTTATCCCTTTTAGTCGGTTAACCCTACCCACTTTGACGTAGAAATTGAACCGTTAAAGATAGAGCTTTGGATCAGCTTGCTTATTAATATACACATAAAAACCTATCATCTGCAAAAATAAATTCGATTCTATCTTGCTTGGTTCAATAGATATATATACTTATCCCTTTTAGTCGGTTAACCCCACCCACTTTGACGTAGAAATTGAACCGTTAACGATAGAACCTTAGATCAGCTTGTGGATTAATATACACATTAACACCTATCATCTTCAAAAACAAAATCGATTCTATCTTGCTTGGTTCAATAGATATGGATACTTATCCCTTTTAGTCGGTTAACCCCACCCACCTTGACGTAGAAATTGAACCGTTAACGATAGAACCTTGTATCAGCTTGTGGATTAATATACACATAAAAGCCTATCATCTGCAAATATAGATTCGATTCTATCTTGCTTGGTTCAATAGATATGGATACCTATCCCTTTTAGTCGGTTAACCCCACCCACTTTGACGTAGAAATTGAACCGTTAACGATAGAACCTTAGACCAGCTTGTGGATTAATATACACATTAACACCTATCATCTTCAAAAACAAAATCGATTATATCTTGCTTGGTTCAATAGATATATATACTTATCCCTTTTAGTCGGTTAACCCCACCCACTTTGACGAAGAAATTGAACCGTTAACGATAGAACCTTAGATCAGCTTGTGGCTTAATATACACATTAACACCTATCATCTTCAAAAACAAAATCGATTCTATCTTGCTTGGTTCAATAGATATGGATACTTATCCCTTTTAGTCGGTTAACCCCACCCACCTTGACGTAGAAATTGAACCGTTAACGATAGAACCTTGTACCAGCTTGTGGATTAATATACACATAAAAGCCTATCATCTGCAAATATAGATTCGATTCTATCTTGCTTGGTTCAATAGATATGGATACTTATCCCTTTTAGTCGGTTAACCCCACCCACTTTGACGTAGAAATTGAACCGTTAACGATAGAACCTTAGATCAGCTTGTGGATTAATATACACATTAACACCTATCATCTTCAAAAACAAAATCGATTCTATCTTGCTTGGTTCAATAGATATGGATACTTATCCCTTTTAGTCGGTTAACCCCACCCACCTTGACGTAGAAATTGAACCGTTAACGATAGAACCTTGTATCAGCTTGTGGATTAATATACACATAAAAGCCTATCATCTGCAAATATAGATTCGATTCTATCTTGCTTGGTTCAATAGATATGGATACTTATCCCTTTTAGTCGGTTAACCCACCCACTTTGACGTAGAAATTGAACCGTTAACGATAGAACCTTAGATCAGCTTGTGGATTAATATACACATTAACACCTATCATCTTCAAAAACAAAATCGATTCTATCTTGCTTGGTTCAATAGATATGGATACTTATCCCTTTTAGTCGGTTAACCCCACCCACCTTGACGTAGAAATTGAACCGTTAACGATAGAACCTTGTATCAGCTTGTGGCTTAATATACACATTAACACCTATCATCTTCAAAAACAAAATCGATTCTATCTTGCTTGGTTCAATAGATATGGATACTTATCCCTTTTAGTCGGTTAACCCCACCCACCTTGACGTAGAAATTGAACCGTTAACGATAGAACCTTGTACCAGCTTGTGGATTAATATACACATAAAAGCCTATCATCTGCAAATATAGATTCGATTCTATCTTGCTTGGTTCAATAGATATGGATACTTATCCCTTTTAGTCGGTTAACCCCACCACTTTGACGTAGAAATTGAACCGTTAACGATAGAACCTTAGATCAGCTTGTGGATTAATATACACATAAAAGCCTACCATTTGCAAAAATAAAATCGATTCTATCTTGCTTGGTTCAAAAGATATGGATACTTATCCCTTTTAGTCGGTTAACCCTACCCACTTTGACGTAGAAATTGAACCGTTAAAGATAGAGCTTTGGATCAGCTTGCCTATTAATATACACATAAAAACCTATCATCTGCAAAAATAGATTCGATTCTATCTTGCTAGGTTCAATAGATATGTATACTTATCCCTTTTAGTCGGTTAACCCCACCCAGTATGACGTAGAAATTGAACCGTTAACGATAGAACCTTAGATCATCTTGTGGATTAATATACACATAAAAACCTACCATTTGCAAAAATAAAATCGATTCTATCTTGCTTGGTTCAATAGATATGGATACTTATCCCTTTTAGTCGGTTAACCCACCCACTTTGACGTAGAAATTGAACCGTTAACGATAGAACCTTGTGTCAGCTTGTGGATTAATATACACATAAAAGCCTATCATCTGCAAAAATAGATTCGATTCTATCTTGCTTGGTTCAATAGATATATATACTTATCCCTTTTAGTCGGTTAACCCCACCCACTATGACGTAAAAATTGAACCGTTAGCGATAGAACCTTGGATCAGCTTGTGGATTAATATACATGTAAAAACCTACCATTTGAAAAAATAAATTCGATTCTATCTTGCTTGGTTCAATAGATATGGATACTTATCCCTTTTAGTCGGTTAACCCCACCCAGTATGACGTAGAAATTGAACCGTTAGCGATAGAACCTTGGATCAGCTTGTGGATTAATATACATATAAAAACCTACCATTTGAAAAAATAAATTCGATTCTATCTTGCTTGGTTCAATAGATATGGATACTTATCCCTTTTAGTCGGTTAAACCCACCCACTTTGACGTAGAAATTGAACCGTTAAAGATAGAGCTTTGGATCAGCTTGCTTATTAATATACACATAAAAACCTATCATCTGCAAAAATAGATTCGATTCTATCTTGCTAGGTTCAATAGATATGTATACTTATCCCTTTTAGTCGGTTAACCCCACCCAGTATGACGTAGAAATTTAACCGTTAACGATAGAACCTTAGATCAGCTTGTGGATTAATATACACATAAAAACCTACCATTTGCAAAAATAAAATCGATTCTATCTTGCTTGGTTCAATAGATATGGATACTTATCCCTTTTAGTCGGTTAACCCTACCCACTTTGACGTAGAAATTGAACCGTTAACGATAGAACCATAGATCAGCTTGTGGCTTAATATACACATTAACACCTATCATCTTCAAAAACAAAATCGATTCTATCTTGCTTGGTTCAATAGATATGGATACTTATCCCTTTTAGTCGGTTAACCCCACCCACCTTGACGTAGAAATTGAACCGTTAACGATAGAACCTTGTACCAGCTTGTGGATTAATATACACATAAAAGCCTATCATCTGCAAATATAGATTCGATTCTATCTTGCTTGGTTCAATAGATATGGATACTTATCCCTTTTAGTCGGTTAACCCACCCACTTTGACGTAGAAATTGAACCGTTAACGATAGAACCTTGTGTCAGCTTGTGGATTAATATACACATAAAAGCCTATCATCTGCAAAAATAGATTCGATTCTATCTTGCTAGGTTCAATAGATATGTATACTTATCTTTTTTAGTCGGTTAACCCCACCCAGTATGACGTAGAAATTGAACCGTTAGCGATAGAACCTTGGATCAGCTTGTGGATTAATATACACATAAAAACCTACCATCTGCAAATATAGATTCGATTCTATCTTGCTTGGTTCAATAGATATGGATACCTATCCCTTTTAGTCGGTTAACCCCACCCACTTTGACGTAGAAATTGAACCGCTAACGATAGAACCTTAGACCAGCTTGTGGATTAAAATACACACTAACACCTATCATCTTCAAAAACAAAATCGATTATATCTTGCTTGGTTCAATAGATATATATACTTATCCCTTTTAGTCGGTTAACCCCACCCACTTTGACGAAGAAATTGAACCGTTAACGATAGAACCTTAGATCAGCTTGTGGCTTAATATACACATTAACACCTATCATCTTCAAAAACAAAATCGATTCTATCTTGCTTGGTTCAATAGATATGGATACTTATCCCTTTTAGTCGGTTAACCCCACCCACCTTGACGTAGAAATTGAACCGTTAACGATAGAACCTTGTACCAGCTTGTGGATTAATATACACATAAAAGCCTATCATCTGCAAATATAGATTCGATTCTATCTTGCTTGGTTGAATAGATATGGATACTTATCCCTTTTAGTCGGTTAACCCCACCCACTTTGACGTAGAAATTGAACCGTTAACGATAGAACCTTAGATCAGCTTGTGGATTAATATACACATTAACACCTATCATCTTCAAAAACAAAATCGATTCTATCTTGCTTGGTTCAATAGATATGGATACTTATCCCTTTTAGTCGGTTAACCCCACCCACCTTGACGTAGAAATTGAACCGTTAACGATAGAACCTTGTATCAGCTTGTGGATTAATATACACATAAAAGCCTATCATCTGCAAATATAGATTCGATTCTATCTTGCTTGGTTCAATAGATATGGATACTTATCCCTTTTAGTCGGTTAACCCACCCACTTTGACGTAGAAATTGAACCGTTAACGATAGAACCTTAGATCAGCTTGTGGATTAATATACACATTAACACCTATCATCTTCAAAAACAAAATCGATTCTATCTTGCTTGGTTCAATAGATATGGATACTTATCCCTTTTAGTCGGTTAACCCCACCCACCTTGACGTAGAAATTGAACCGTTAACGATAGAACCTTGTATCAGCTTGTGGCTTAATATACACATTAACACCTATCATCTTCAAAAACAAAATCGATTCTATCTTGCTTGGTTCAATAGATATGGATACTTATCCCTTTTAGTCGGTTAACCCCACCCACCTTGACGTACAAATTGAACCGTTAACGATAGAACCTTGTACCAGCTTGTGGATTAATATACACATAAAAGCCTATCATCTGCAAATATAGATTCGATTCTATCTTGCTTGGTTCAATAGATATGGATACTTATCCCTTTTAGTCGGTTAACCCCACCCACTTTGACGTAGAAATTGAACCGTTAACGATAGAACCTTAGATCAGCTTGTGGATTAATATACACATAAAGACCTACCATTTGCAAAAATAAAATCGATTCTATCTTGCTTGGTTCAAAAGATATGGATACTTATCCCTTTTAGTCGGTTAACCCTACCCACTTTGACGTAGAAATTGAACCGTTAAAGATAGAGCTTTGGATCAGCTTGCCTATTAATATACACATAAAAACCTATCATCTGCAAAAATAGATTCGATTCTATCTTGCTAGGTTCAATAGATATGTATACTTATCCCTTTTAGTCGGTTAACCCCACCCAGTATGACGTAGAAATTGAACCGTTAACGATAGAACCTTAGATCATCTTGTGGATTAATATACACATAAAAACCTACCATTTGCAAAAATAAAATCGATTCTATCTTGCTTGGTTCAATAGATATGGATACTTATCCCTTTTAGTCGGTTAACCCACCCACTTTGACGTAGAAATTGAACCGTTAACGATAGAACCTTGTGTCAGCTTGTGGATTAATATACACATAAAAGCCTATCATCTGCAAAAATAGATTCGATTCTATCTTGCTTGGTTCAATAGATATATATACTTATCCCTTTTAGTCGGTTAACCCCACCCACTATGACGTAAAAATTGAACCGTTAGCGATAGAACCTTGGATCAGCTTGTGGATTAATATACATGTAAAAACCTACCATTTGAAAAAATAAATTCGATTCTATCTTGCTTGGTTCAATAGATATGGATACTTATCCCTTTTAGTCGGTTAACCCCACCCAGTATGACGTAGAAATTGAACCGTTAGCGATAGAACCTTGGATCAGCTTGTGGATTAATATACATATAAAAACCTACCATTTGAAAAAATAAATTCGATTCTATCTTGCTTGGTTCAATAGATATGGATACTTATCCCTTTTAGTCGGTTAAACCCACCCACTTTGACGTAGAAATTGAACCGTTAAAGATAGAGCTTTGGATCAGCTTGCTTATTAATATACACATAAAAACCTATCATCTGCAAAAATAGATTCGATTCTATCTTGCTAGGTTCAATAGATATGTATACTTATCCCTTTTAGTCGGTTAACCCCACCCAGTATGACGTAGAAATTTAACCGTTAACGATAGAACCTTAGATCAGCTTGTGGATTAATATACACATAAAAACCTACCATTTGCAAAAATAAAATCGATTCTATCTTGCTTGGTTCAATAGATATGGATACTTATCCCTTTTAGTCGGTTAACCCTACCCACTTTGACGTAGAAATTGAACCGTTAACGATAGAACCATAGATCAGCTTGAGGCTTAATATACACATTAACACCTATCATCTTCAAAAACAAAATCGATTCTATCTTGCTTGGTTCAATAGATATGGATACTTATCCCTTTTAGTCGGTTAACCCCACCCACCTTGACGTAGAAATTGAACCGTTAACGATAGAACCTTGTACCAGCTTGTGGATTAATATATACATAAAAGCCTATCATCTGCAAATATAGATTCGATTCTATCTTGCTTGGTTCAATAGATATGGATACTTATCCCTTTTAGTCGGTTAACCCACCCACTTTGACGTAGAAATTGAACCGTTAACGATAGAACCTTGTGTCAGCTTGTGGATGAATATACACATAAAAGCCTATCATCTGCAAAAATAGATTCGATTCTATCTTGCTAGGTTCAATAGATATGTATACTTATCTTTTTTAGTCGGTTAACCCCACCCAGTATGACGTAGAAATTGAACCGTTAGCGATAGAACCTTGGATCAGCTTGTGGATTAATATACACATAAAAACCTACCATCTGCAAAAATAAATTCGATTCTATCTTGCTTGGTTCAATAGATATATATACTTATCCCTTTTAGTCGGTTAACCCCACCCACTTTGACGTAGAAATTGAACCGTTAACGATAGAACCTTAGATCAGCTTGTGGATTAATATACACATAAAAACCTACCATTTGCAAAAATAAAATCGATTCTATCTTGCTAGGTTCAATAGATATGTATACTTATCCCTTTTAGTCGGTTAACCCCACCCAGTATGACGTAGAAATTGAACCGTTAGCGATAGAACCTTGGATCAGCTTGTGGATTAATATACACATAAAATCTACCATCTGCAAAAATAAATTCGATTCTATCTTGCTTGGTTCAATAGATATATATACTTATCCCTTTTAGTCGGTTAACCCCACCCACTATGACGTAAAAATTGAACCGTTAGCGATAGAACCTTGGATCAGCTTGTGGATTAATATACATATAAAAACCTATCATCTGCAAATATAGATTCGATTCTATCTTGCTTGGTTCAATAGATATGGATACTTATCCCTTTTAGTCGGTTAACCCACCCACTTTGACGTAGAAATTGAACCGTTAACGATAGAACCTTGTGTCAGCTTGTGGATTAATATACACATAAAAGCCTATCATCTGCAAAAATAGATTCGATTCTATCTTGCTAGGTTCAATAGATATGTATACTTATCTTTTTTAGTCGGTTAACCCCACCCAGTATGACGTAGAAATTGAACCGTTAGCGATAGAACCTTGGATCAGCTTGTGGATTAATATACACATAAAAACCTACCATCTTCAAAAATAAATTCGATTCTATCTTGCTTGGTTCAATAGATATATATACTTATCCCTTTTAGTCGGTTAACCCCACCCACTATGACGTAAAAATTGAACCGTTAGCGATAGAACCTTGGATCAGCTTGTGGATTAATATACATATAAAAACCTACCATTTGAAAAAATAAATTCGATTCTATCTTGCTTGGTTCAATAGATATGGATACTTATCCCTTTTAGTCGGTTAACCCCACCCAGTATGACGTAGAAATTGAACCGTTAGCGATAGAACCTTGGATCAGCTTGTGGATTAATATACATATAAAAACCTACCATTTGAAAAAATAAATTCGATTCTATCTTGCTTGGTTCAATAGATATGGATACTTATCCCTTTTAGTCGGTTAAACCCACCCACTTTGACGTAGAAATTGAACCGTTAACGATAGAACCTTAGATCAGCTTGTGGATTAATATACACATAAAAACCTACCATTTGCAAAAATAAAATCGATTCTATCTTGCTTGGTTCAATAGATATGGATACTTGTCCCTTTTAGTCGGTTAACCCTACCCACTTTGACGTAGAAATTGAACCGTTAACGATAGAACCATAGATCAGCTTGTGGCTTAATATACACATTAACACCTATCATCTTCAAAAACAAAATCGATTCTATCTTGCTTGGTTCAATAGATATGGATACTTATCCCTTTTAGTCGGTTAACCCCACCCACCTTGACGTAGAAATTGAACCGTTAACGATAGAACCTTGTACCAGCTTGTGGATTAATATACACATAAAAGCCTATCATCTGCAAATATAGATTCGATTCTATCTTGCTTGGTTCAATAGATATGGATACTTATCCCTTTTAGTCGGTTAACCCACCCACTTTGACGTAGAAATTGAACCGTTAACGATAGAACCTTGTGTCAGCTTGTGGATTAATATACACATAAAAGCCTATCATCTGCAAAAATAGATTCGATTCTATCTTGCTAGGTTCAATAGATATGTATACTTATCTTTTTTAGTCGGTTAACCCCACCCAGTATGACGTAGAAATTGAACCGTTAGCGATAGAACCTTGGATCAGCTTGTGGATTAATATACACATAAAAACCTACCATCTGCAAAAATAAATTCGATTCTATCTTGCTTGGTTCAATAGATATATATACTTATCCCTTTTAGTCGGTTAACCCCACCCACTTTGACGTAGAAATTGAACCGTTAACGATAGAACCTTAGATCAGCTTGTGGATTAATGTACACATAAAAACCTACCATTTGCAAAAATAAAATCTGTTCTACCTTGCTTGGTTCAATAGATATGGATACTTATCCCTTTTAGTCGGTTAACCCTACCCACTTTGACGTAGAAATTGAACCGTTAAAGATAGAGCTTTGGATCAGCTTGCTTATTAATATACACATAAAAACCTATCATCTGCAAAAATAAATTCGATTCTATCTTGCTTGGTTCAATAGATATATATACTTATCCCTTTTAGTCGGTTAACCCCACCCACTTTGACGTAGAAATTGAACCGTTAACGATAGAACCTTAGATCAGCTTGTGGATTAATATACACATTAACACCTATCGTCTTCAAAAACAAAATCGATTCTATCTTGCTTGGTTCAATAGATATGGATACTTATCCCTTTTAGTCGGTTAACCCCACCCACCTTGACGTAGAAATTGAACCGTTAACGATAGAACCTTGTATCAGCTTGTGGATTAATATACACATAAAAGCCTATCATCTGCAAATATAGATTCGATTCTATCTTGCTTGGTTCAATAGATATGGATACCTATCCCTTTTAGTCGGTTAACCCCACCCACTTTGACGTAGAAATTGAACCGTTAACGATAGAACCTTAGACCAGCTTGTGGATTAATATACACATTAACACCTATCATCTTCAAAAACAAAATCGATTATATCTTGCTTGGTTCAATAGATATATATACTTATCCCTTTTAGTCGGTTAACCCCACCCACTTTGACGAAGAAATTGAACCGTTAACGATAGAACCTTAGATCAGCTTGTGGCTTAATATACACATTAACACCTATCATCTTCAAAAACAAAATCGATTCTATCTTGCTTGGTTCAATAGATATGGATACTTATCCCTTTTAGTCGGTTAACCCCACCCACCTTGACGTAGAAATTGAACCGTTAACGATAGAACCTTGTATCAGCTTGTGGATTAATATACACATAAAAGCCTATCATCTGCAAATATAGATTCGATTCTATCTTGCTTGGTTCAATAGATATGGATACTTATCCCTTTTAGTCGGTTAACCCACCCACTTTGACGTAGAAATTGAACCGTTAACGATAGAACCTTAGATCAGCTTGTGGATTAATATACACATTAACACCTATCATCTTCAAAAACAAAATCGATTCTATCTTGCTTGGTTCAATAGATATGGATACTTATCCCTTTTAGTCGGTTAACCCCACCCACCTTGACGTAGAAATTGAACCGTTAACGATAGAACCTTGTATCAGCTTGTGGCTTAATATACACATTAACACCTATCATCTTCAAAAACAAAATCGATTCTATCTTGCTTGGTTCAATAGATATGGATACTTATCCCTTTTAGTCGGTTAACCCCACCCACCTTGACGTAGAAATTGAACCGTTAACGATAGAACCTTGTACCAGCTTGTGGATTAATATACACATAAAAGCCTATCATCTGCAAATATAGATTCGATTCTATCTTGCTTGGTTCAATAGATATATATACTTATCCCTTTTAGTCGGTTAACCCCACCCACTTTGACGTAGAAATTGAACCGTTAACGATAGAACCTTAGATCAGCTTGTGGATTAATATACACATTAACACCTATCGTCTTCAAAAACAAAATCGATTCTATCTTGCTTGGTTCAATAGATATGGATACTTATCCCTTTTAGTCGGTTAACCCCACCCACCTTGACGTAGAAATTGAACCGTTAACGATAGAACCTTAGATCAGCTTGTGGATTAATATACACATAAAAACCTACCATTTGCAAAAATAAAATCGATTCTATCTTGCTTGGTTCAATAGATATGGATACTTGTCCCTTTTAGTCGGTTAACCCTACCCACTTTGACGTAGAAATTGAACCGTTAACGATAGAACCATAGATCAGCTTGTGGCTTAATATACACATTAACACCTATCATCTTCAAAAACAAAATCGATTCTATCTTGCTTGGTTCAATAGATATGGATACTTATCCCTTTTAGTCGGTTAACCCCACCCACCTTGACGTAGAAATTGAACCGTTAACGATAGAACCTTGTACCAGCTTGTGGATTAATATACACATAAAAGCCTATCATCTGCAAATATAGATTCGATTCTATCTTGCTTGGTTCAATAGATATGGATACTTATCCCTTTTAGTCGGTTAACCCACCCACTTTGACGTAGAAATTGAACCGTTAACGATAGAACCTTGTGTCAGCTTGTGGATTAATATACACATAAAAGCCTATCATCTGCAAAAATAGATTCGATTCTATCTTGCTAGGTTCAATAGATATGTATACTTATCTTTTTTAGTCGGTTAACCCCACCCAGTATGACGTAGAAATTGAACCGTTAGCGATAGAACCTTGGATCAGCTTGTGGATTAATATACACATAAAAACCTACCATCTGCAAAAATAAATTCGATTCTATCTTGCTTGGTTCAATAGATATGGATACTTATCCCTTTTAGTCGGTTAACCCCACCCACTTTGACGTAGAAATTGAACCGTTAACGATAGAACCTTAGATCAGCTTGTGGATTAATATACACATTAACACCTATCATCTTCAAAAACAAAATCGATTCTGTCTTGCTTGGTTCAATAGATATGGATACTTATCCCTTTTAGTCGGTTAACCCCACCCACCTTGACGTAGAAATTGAACCGTTAACGATAGAACCTTGTATCAGCTTGTGGATTAATATACACATAAAAGCCTATCATCTGCAAATATAGATTCGATTCTATCTTGCTTGGTTCAATAGATATGGATACTTATCCCTTTTAGTCGGTTAACCCACCCACTTTGACGTAGAAATTGAACCGTTAACGATAGAACCTTAGATCAGCTTGTGGATTAATATACACATTAACACCTATCATCTTCAAAAACAAAATCGATTCTATCTTGCTTGGTTCAATAGATATGGATACTTATCCCTTTTAGTCGGTTAACCCCACCCACCTTGACGTAGAAATTGAACCGTTAACGATAGAACCTTGTATCAGCTTGTGGCTTAATATACACATTAACACCTATCATCTTCAAAAACAAAATCGATTCTATCTTGCTTGGTTCAATAGATATGGATACTTATCCCTTTTAGTCGGTTAACCCCACCCACCTTGACGTAGAAATTGAACCGTTAACGATAGAACCTTGTACCAGCTTGTGGATTAATATACACATAAAAGCCTATCATCTGCAAATATAGATTCGATTCTATCTTGCTTGGTTCAATAAATATGGATACTTATCCCTTTTAGTCGGTTAACCCCACCCACTTTGACGTAGAAATTGAACCGTTAACGATAGAACCTTAGATCAGCCTGTGGATTAATATACACATAAAAACCTACCATTTGCAAAAATAAAATCGATTCTATCTTGCTTGGTTCAAAAGATATGGATACTTATCCCTTTTAGTCGGTTAACCCTACCCACTTTGACGTAGAAATTGAACCGTTAAAGATAGAGCTTTGGATCAGCTTGCTTATTAATATACACATAAAAACCTATCATCTGCAAAAATAGATTCGATTCTATCTTGCTAGGTTCAATAGATATGTATACTTATCCCTTTTAGTCGGTTCACCCCACCCAGTATGACGTAGAAATTGAACCGTTAACGATAGAACCTTAGATCATCTTGTGGATTAATATACACATAAAAACCTACCATTTGCAAAAATAAAATCGATTCTATCTTGCTTGGTTCAATAGATATGGATACTTATCCCTTTTAGTCGGTTAACCCACCCACTTTGACGTAGAAATTGAACCGTTAACGATAGAACCTTGTGTCAGCTTGTGGATTAATATACACATAAAAGCTTATCATCTGCAAAAATAGATTCGATTCTATCTTGCTTGGTTCAATAGATATATATACTTATCCCTTTTAGTCGGTTAACCCCACCCACTATGACGTAAAAATTGAACCGTTAGCGATAGAACCTTGGATCAGCTTGTGGATTAATATACATGTAAAAACCTCCCATTTGAAAAAATAAATTCGATTCTATCTTGCTTGGTTCAATAGATATGGATACTTATCCCTTTTAGTCGGTTAACCCCACCCAGTATGACGTAGAAATTGAACCGTTAGCGATAGAACCTTGGATCAGCTTGTGGATTAATATACATATAAAAACCTACCATTTGAAAAAATAAATTCGATTCTATCTTGCTTGGTTCAATAGATATGGATACTTATCCCTTTTAGTCGGTTAAACCCACCCACTTTGACGTAGAAATTGAACCGTTAAAGATAGAGCTTTGGATCAGCTTGCTTATTAATATACACATAAAAACCTATCATCTGCAAAAATAGATTCGATTCTATCTTGCTAGGTTCAATAGATATGTATACTTATCCCTTTTAGTCGGTTAACCCCACCCAGTATGACGTAGAAATTTAACCGTTAACGATAGAACCTTAGATCAGCTTGTGGATTAATATACACATAAAAACCTACCATTTGCAAAAATAAAATCGATTCTATCTTGCTTGGTTCAATAGATATGGATACTTATCCCTTTTAGTCGGTTAACCCACCCACTTTGACGTAGAAATTGAACCGTTAACGATAGAACCTTGTGTCAGCTTGTGGATTAATATACACATAAAAGCCTATCATCTGCAAAAATAGATTCGATTCTATCTTGCTTGGTTCAATAGATATATATACTTATCCCTTTTAGTCGGTTAACCCCACCCACTATGACGTAAAAATTGAACCGTTAGCGATAGAACCTTGGATCAGCTTGTGGATTAATATACATATAAAAACCTACCATTTGAAAAAATAAATTCGATTCTATCTTGCTTGGTTCAATAGATATGGATACTTATCCCTTTTAGTCGGTTAACCCCACCCAGTATGACGTAGAAATTGAACCGTTAGCGATAGAACCTTGGATCAGCTTGTGGATTAATATACATATAAAAACCTACCATTTGAAAAAATAAATTCGATTCTATCTTGCTTGGTTCAATAGATATGGATACTTATCCCTTTTAGTCGGTTAAACCTACCCACTTTGACGTAGAAATTGAACCGTTAACGATAGAACCTTAGATCAGCTTGTGGATTAATATACACATAAAAACCTACCATTTGCAAAAATAAAATCGATTCTATCTTGCTTGGTTCAATAGATATGGATACTTATCCCTTTTAGTCGGTTAACCCTACCCACTTTGACGTAGAAATTGAACCGTTAACGATAGAACCATAGATCAGCTTGTGGCTTAATATACACATTAACACCTATCATCTTCAAAAACAAAATCGATTCTATCTTGCTTGGTTCAATAGATATGGATACTTATCCCTTTTAGTCGGTTAACCCCACCCACCTTGACGTAGAAATTGAACCGTTAACGATAGAACCTTGTACCAGCTTGTGGATTAATATACACATAAAAGCCTATCATCTGCAAATATAGATTCGATTCTATCTTGCTTGGTTCAATAGATATGGATACTTATCCCTTTTAGTCGGTTAACCCACCCACTTTGACGTAGAAATTGAACCGTTAACGATAGAACCTTGTGTCAGCTTGTGGATTAATATACACATAAAAGCCTATCATCTGCAAAAATAGATTCGATTCTATCTTGCTAGGTTCAATAGATATGTATACTTATCTTTTTTAGTCGGTTAACCCCACCCAGTATGACGTAGAAATTGAACCGTTAGCGATAGAACCTTGGATCAGCTTGTGGATTAATATACACATAAAAACCTACCATCTGCAAAAATAAATTCGATTCTATCTTGCTTGGTTCAATAGATATATATACTTATCCCTTTTAGTCGGTTAACCCCACCCACTTTGACGTAGAAATTGAACCGTTAACGATAGAACCTTAGATCAGCTTGTGGATTAATGTACACATAAAAACCTACCATTTGCAAAAATAAAATCGATTCTATCTTGCTTGGTTCAATAGATATGGATACTTATCCCTTTTAGTCGGTTAACCCTACCCACTTTGACGTAGAAATTGAACCGTTAAAGATAGAGCTTTGGATCAGCTTGCTTATTAATATACACATAAAAACCTATCATCTGCAAAAATAAATTCGATTCTATCTTGCTTGGTTCAATAGATATATATACTTATCCCTTTTAGTCGGTTAACCCCACCCACTTTGACGTAGAAATTGAACCGTTAACGATAGAACCTTAGATCAGCTTGTGGATTAATATACACATTAACACCTATCATCTTCAAAAACAAAATCGATTCTATCTTGCTTGGTTCAATAGATATGGATACTTATCCCTTTTAGTCGGTTAACCCCACCCACCTTGACGTAGAAATTGAACCGTTAACGATAGAACCTTGTATCAGCTTGTGGATTAATATACACATAAAAGCCTATCATCTGCAAATATAGATTCGATTCTATCTTGCTTGGTTCAATAGATATGGATACCTATCCCTTTTAGTCGGTTAACCCCACCCACTTTGACGTAGAAATTGAACCGTTAACGATAGAACCTTAGACCAGCTTGTGGATTAATATACACATTAACACCTAACATCTTCAAAAACAAAATCGATTATATCTTGCTTGGTTCAATAGATATATATACTTATCCCTTTTAGTCGGTTAACCCCACCCACTTTGACGAAGAAATTGAACCGTTAACGATAGAACCTTAGATCAGCTTGTGGCTTAATATACACATTAACACCTATCATCTTCAAAAACAAAATCGATTCTATCTTGCTTGGTTCAATAGATATGGATACTTATCCCTTTTAGTCGGTTAACCCCACCCACCTTGACGTAGAAATTGAACCGTTAACGATAGAACCTTGTACCAGCTTGTGGATTAATATACACATAAAAGCTTATCATCTGCAAATATAGATTCGATTCTATCTTGCTTGGTTCAATAGATATGGATACTTATCCCTTTTAGTCGGTTAACCCCACCCACTTTGACGTAGAAATTGAACCGTTAACGATAGAACCTTAGATCAGCTTGTGGATTAATATACACATTAACACCTATCATCTTCAAAAACAAAATCGATTCTATCTTGCTTGGTTCAATAGATATGGATACTTATCCCTTTTAGTCGGTTAACCCCACCCACCTTGACGTAGAAATTGAACCGTTAACGATAGAACCTTGTATCAGCTTGTGGATTAATATACACATAAAAGCCTATCATCTGCAAATATAGATTCGATTCTATCTTGCTTGGTTCAATAGATATGGATACTTATCCCTTTTAGTCGGTTAACCCACCCACTTTGACGTAGAAATTGAACCGTTAACGATAGAACCTTAGATCAGCTTGTGGATTAATATACACATTAACACCTATCATCTTCAAAAACAAAATCGATTCTATCTTGCTTGGTTCAATAGATATGGATACTTATCCCTTTTAGTCGGTTAACCCCACCCACCTTGACGTAGAAATTGAACCGTTAACGATAGAACCTTGTATCAGCTTGTGGCTTAATATACACATTAACACCTATCATCTTCAAAAACAAAATCGATTCTATCTTGCTTGGTTCAATAGATATGGATACTTATCCCTTTTAGTCGGTTAACCCCACCCACCTTGACGTAGAAATTGAACCGTTAACGATAGAACCTTGTACCAGCTTGTGGATTAATATACACATAAAAGCCTATCATCTGCAAATATAGATTCGATTCTATCTTGCTTGGTTCAATAGATATGGATACTTATCCCTTTTAGTCGGTTAACCCCACCCACTTTGACGTAGAAATTGAACCGTTAACGATAGAACCTTAGATCAGCTTGTGGATTAATATACACATAAAAACCTACCATTTGCAAAAATAAAATCGATTCTATCTTGCTTGGTTCAAAAGATATGGATACTTATCCCTTTTAGTCGGTTAACCCTACCCACTTTGACGTAGAAATTGAACCGTTAAAGATAGAGCTTTGGATCAGCTTGCTTATTAATATACACATAAAAACCTATCATCTGCAAAAATAGATTCGATTCTATCTTGCTAGGTTCAATAGATATGTATACTTATCCCTTTTAGTCGGTTAACCCCACCCAGTATGACGTAGAAATTGAACCGTTAACGATAGAACCTTAGATCATCTTGTGGATTAATATACACATAAAAACCTACCATTTGCAAAAATAAAATCGATTCTATCTTGCTTGGTTCAATAGATATGGATACTTATCCCTTTTAGTCGGTTAACCCACCCACTTTGACGTAGAAATTGAACCGTTAACGATAGAACCTTGTGTCAGCTTGTGGATTAATATACACATAAAAGCCTATCATCTGCAAAAATAGATTCGATTCTATCTTGCTTGGTTCAATAGATATATATACTTATCCCTTTTAGTCGGTTAACCCCACCCACTATGACGTAAAAATTGAACCGTTAGCGATAGAACCTTGGATCAGCTTGTGGATTAATATACATGTAAAAACCTACCATTTGAAAAAATAAATTCGATTCTATCTTGCTTGGTTCAATAGATATGGATACTTATCCCTTTTAGTCGGTTAACCCCACCCAGTATGACGTAGAAATTGAACCGTTAGCGATAGAACCTTGGATCAGCTTGTGGATTAATATACATATAAAAACCTACCATTTGAAAAAATAAATTCGATTCTATCTTGCTTGGTTCAATAGATATGGATACTTATCCCTTTTAGTCGGTTAAACCCACCCACTTTGACGTAGAAATTGAACCGTTAAAGATAGAGCTTTGGATAAGCTTGCTTATTAATATACACATAAAAACCTATCATCTGCAAAAATAGATTCGATTCTATCTTGCTAGGTTCAATAGATATGTATACTTATCCCTTTTAGTCGGTTAACCCCACCCAGTATGACGTAGAAATTTAACCGTTAACGATAGAACCTTAGATCAGCTTGTGGATTAATATACACATAAAAACCTACCATTTGCAAAAATAAAATCGATTCTATCTTGCTTGGTTCAATAGATATGGATACTTATCCCTTTTAGTCGGTTAACCCACCCACTTTGACGTAGAAATTGAACCGTTAACGATAGAACCTTGTGTCAGCTTGTGGATTAATATACACATAAAAGCCTATCATCTGCAAAAATAGATTCGATTCTATCTTGCTTGGTTCAATAGATATATATACTTATCCCTTTTAGTCGGTTAACCCCACCCACTATGACGTAAAAATTGAACCGTTAGCGATAGAACCTTGGATCAGCTTGTGGATTAATATACATATAAAAACCTACCATTTGAAAAAATAAATTCGATTCTATCTTGCTTGGTTCAATAGATATGGATACTTATCCCTTTTAGTCGGTTAACCCCACCCAGTATGACGTAGAAATTGAACCGTTAGCGATAGAACCTTGGATCAGCTTGTGGATTAATATACATATAAAAACCTACCATTTGAAAAAATAAATTCGATTCTATCTTGCTTGGTTCAATAGATATGGATACTTATCCCTTTTAGTCGGTTAAACCCACCCACTTTGACGTAGAAATTGAACCGTTAACGATAGAACCTTAGATCAGCTTGTGGATTAATATACACATAAAAACCTACCATTTGCAAAAATAAAATCGATTCTATCTTGCTTGGTTCAATAGATATGGATACTTATCCCTTTTAGTCGGTTAACCCTACCCACTTTGACGTAGAAATTGAACCGTTAACGATAGAACCATAGATCAGTTTGTGGCTTAATATACACATTAACACCTATCATCTTCAAAAACAAAATCGATTCTATCTTGCTTGGTTCAATAGATATGGATACTTATCCCTTTTAGTCGGTTAACCCCACCCACCTTGACGTAGAAATTGAACCGTTAACGATAGAACCTTGTACCAGCTTGTGGATTAATATACACATAAAAGCCTATCATCTGCAAATATAGATTCGATTCTATCTTGCTTGGTTCAATAGATATGGATACTTATCCCTTTTAGTCGGTTAACTCACCCACTTTGACGTAGAAATTGAACCGTTAACGATAGAACCTTGTGTCAGCTTGTGGATTAATATACACATAAAAGCCTATCATCTGCAAAAATAGATTCGATTCTATCTTGCTTGGTTCAATAGATATATATACTTATCCCTTTTAGTCGGTTAACCCCACCCACTATGACGTAAAAATTGAACCGTTAGCGATAGAACCTTGGATCAGCTTGTGGATTAATATACATGTAAAAACCTACCATTTGAAAAAATAAATTCGATTCTATCTTGCTTGGTTCAATAGATATGGATACTTATCCCTTTTAGTCGGTTAACCCCACCCAGTATGACGTAGAAATTGAACCGTTAGCGATAGAACCTTGGATCAGCTTGTGGATTAATATACATATAAAAACCTACCATTTGAAAAAATAAATTCGATTCTATCTTGCTTGGTTCAATAGATATGGATACTTATCCCTTTTAGTCGGTTAAACCCACCCACTTTGACGTAGAAATTGAACCGTTAAAGATAGAGCTTTGGATCAGCTTGCTTATTAATATACACATAAAAACCTATCATCTGCAAAAATAGATTCGATTCTATCTTGCTAGGTTCAATAGATATGTATACTTATCCCTTTTAGTCGGTTAACCCCACCCAGTATGACGTAGAAATTTAACCGTTAACGATAGAACCTTAGATCAGCTTGTGGATTAATATACACATAAAAACCTACCATTTGCAAAAATAAAATCGATTCTATCTTGCTTGGTTCAATAGATATGGATACTTATCCCTTTTAGTCGGTTAACCCACCCACTTTGACGTAGAAATTGAACCGTTAACGATAGAACCTTGTGTCAGCTTGTGGATTAATATACACATAAAAGCCTATCATCTGCAAAAATAGATTCGATTCTATCTTGCTTGGTTCAATAGATATATATACTTATCCCTTTTAGTCGGTTAACCCCACCCACTATGACGTAAAAATTGAACCGTTAGCGATAGAACCTTGGATCAGCTTGTGGATTAATATACATATAAAAACCTACCATTTGAAAAAATAAATTCGATTCTATCTTGCTTGGTTCAATAGATATGGATACTTATCCCTTTTAGTCGGTTAACCCCACCCAGTATGACGTAGAAATTGAACCGTTAGCGATAGAACCTTGGATCAGCTTGTGGATTAATATACATATAAAAACCTACCATTTGAAAAAATAAATTCGATTCTATCTTGCTTGGTTCAATAGATATGGATACTTATCCCTTTTAGTCGGTTAAACCCACCCACTTTGACGTAGAAATTGAACCGTTAACGATAGAACCTTAGATCAGCTTGTGGATTAATATACACATAAAAACCTACCATTTGCAAAAATAAAATCGATTCTATCTTGCTTGGTTCAATAGATATGGATACTTATCCCTTTTAGTCGGTTAACCCTACCCACTTTGACGTAGAAATTGAACCGTTAACGATAGAACCATAGATCAGCTTGTGGCTTAATATACACATTAACACCTATCATCTTCAAAAACAAAATCGATTCTATCTTGCTTGGTTCAATAGATATGGATACTTATCCCTTTTAGTCGGTTAACCCCACCCACCTTGACGTAGAAATTGAACCGTTAACGATAGAACCTTGTACCAGCTTGTGGATTAATATACACATAAAAGCCTATCATCTGCAAATATAGATTCGATTCTATCTTGCTTGGTTCAATAGATATGGATACTTATCCCTTTTAGTCGGTTAACCCACCCACTTTGACGTAGAAATTGAACCGTTAACGATAGAACCTTGTGTCAGCTTGTGGATTAATATACACATAAAAGCCTATCATCTGCAAAAATAGATTCGATTCTATCTTGCTAGGTTCAATAGATATGTATACTTATCTTTTTTAGTCGGTTAACCCCACCCAGTATGACGTAGAAATTGAACCGTTAGCGATAGAACCTTGGATCAGCTTGTGGATTAATATACACATAAAAACCTACCATCTGCAAAAATAAATTCGATTCTATCTTGCTTGGTTCAATAGATATATATACTTATCCCTTTTAGTCGGTTAACCCCACCCACTTTGACGTAGAAATTGAACCGTTAACGATAGAACCTTAGATCAGCTTGTGGATTAATGTACACATAAAAACCTACCATTTGCAAAAATAAAATCGATTCTATCTTGCTTGGTTCAATAGATATGGATACTTATCCCTTTTAGTCGGTTAACCCTACCCACTTTGACGTAGAAATTGAACCGTTAAAGATAGAGCTTTGGATCAGCTTGCTTATTAATATACACATAAAAACCTATCATCTGCAAAAATAAATTCGATTCTATCTTGCTTGGTTCAATAGATATATATACTTATCCCTTTTAGTCGGTTAACCCCACCCACTTTGACGTAGAAATTGAACCGTTAACGATAGAACCTTAGATCAGCTTGTGGATTAATACACACATTAACACCTATCATCTTCAAAAACAAAATCGATTCTATCTTGCTTGGTTCAATAGATATGGATACTTATCCCTTTTAGTCGGTTAACCCCACCCACCTTGACGTAGAAATTGAACCGTTAACGATAGAACCTTGTATCAGCTTGTGGATTAATATACACATAAAAGCCTATCATCTGCAAATATAGATTCGATTCTATCTTGCTTGGTTCAATAGATATGGATACCTATCCCTTTTAGTCGGTTAACCCCACCCACTTTGACGTAGAAATTGAACCGTTAACGATAGAACCTTAGACCAGCTTGTGGATTAATATACACATTAACACCTATCATCTTCAAAAACAAAATCGATTATATCTTGCTTGGTTCAATAGATATATATACTTATCCCTTTTAGTCGGTTAACCCCACCCACTTTGACGAAGAAAATGAACCGTTAACGATAGAACCTTAGATCAGCTTGTGGCTTAATATACACATTAACACCTATCATCTTCAAAAACAAAATCGATTCTATCTTGCTTGGTTCAATAGATATGGATACTTATCCCTTTTAGTCGGTTAACCCCACCCACCTTGACGTAGAAATTGAACCGTTAACGATAGAACCTTGTACCAGCTTGTGGATTAATATACACATAAAAGCCTATCATCTGCAAATATAGATTCGATTCTATCTTGCTTGGTTCAATAGATATGGATACTTATCCCTTTTAGTCGGTTAACCCCACCCACTTTGACGTAGAAATTGAACCGTTAACGATAGAACCTTAGATCAGCTTGTGGATTAATATACACATTAACACCTATCATCTTCAAAAACAAAATCGATTCTATCTTGCTTGGTTCAATAGATATGGATACTTATCCCTTTTAGTCGGTTAACCCCACCCACCTTGACGTAGAAATTGAACCGTTAACGATAGAACCTTGTATCAGCTTGTGGATTAATATACACATAAAAGCCTATCATCTGCAAATATAGATTCGATTCTATCTTGCTTGGTTCAATAGATATGGATACTTATCCCTTTTAGTCGGTTAACCCACCCACTTTGACGTAGAAATTGAACCGTTAACGATAGAACCTTAGATCAGCTTGTGGATTAATATACACATTAACACCTATCATCTTCAAAAACAAAATCGATTCTATCTTGCTTGGTTCAATAGATATGGATACTTATCCCTTTTAGTCGGTTAACCCCACCCACCTTGACGTAGAAATTGAACCGTTAACGATAGAACCTTGTATCAGCTTGTGGCTTAATATACACATTAACACCTATCATCTTCAAAAACAAAATCGATTCTATCTTGCTTGGTTCAATAGATATGGATACTTATCCCTTTTAGTCGGTTAACCCCACCCACCTTGACGTAGAAATTGAACCGTTAACGATAGAACCTTGTACCAGCTTGTGGATTAATATACACATAAAAGCCTATCATCTGCAAATATAGATTCGATTCTGTCTTGCTTGGTTCAATAGATATGGATACTTATCCCTTTTAGTCGGTTAACCCCACCCACTTTGACGTAGAAATTGAACCGTTAACGATAGAACCTTAGATCAGCTTGTGGATTAATATACACATAAAAACCTACCATTTGCAAAAATAAAATCGATTCTATCTTGCTTGGTTCAAAAGATATGGATACTTATCCCTTTTAGTCGGTTAACCCTACCCACTTTGACGTAGAAATTGAACCGTTAAAGATAGAGCTTTGGATCAGCTTGCTTATTAATATACACATAAAAACCTATCATCTGCAAAAATAGATTCGATTCTATCTTGCTAGGTTCAATAGATATGTATACTTATCCCTTTTAGTCGGTTAACCCCACCCAGTATGACGTAGAAATTGAACCGTTAACGATAGAACCTTAGATCATCTTGTGGATTAATATACACATAAAAACCTACCATTTGCAAAAATAAAATCGATTCTATCTTGCTTGGTTCAATAGATATGGATACTTATCCCTTTTAGTCGGTTAACCCACCCACTTTGACGTAGAAATTGAACCGTTAACGATAGAACCTTGTGTCAGCTTGTGGATTAATATACACATAAAAGCCTATCATCTGCAAAAATAGATTCGATTCTATCTTGCTTGGTTCAATAGATATATATACTTATCCCTTTTAGTCGGTTAACCCCACCCACTATGACGTAAAAATTGAACCGTTAGCGATAGAACCTTGGATCAGCTTGTGGATTAATATACATGTAAAAACCTACCATTTGAAAAAATAAATTCGATTCTATCTTGCTTGGTTCAATAGATATGGATACTTATCCCTTTTAGTCGGTTAACCCCACCCAGTATGACGTAGAAATTGAACCGTTAGCGATAGAACCTTGGATCAGCTTGTGGATTAATATACATATAAAAACCTACCATTTGAAAAAATAAATTCGATTCTATCTTGCTTGGTTCAATAGATATGGATACTTATCCCTTTTAGTCGGTTAAACCCACCCACTTTGACGTAGAAATTGAACCGTTAAAGATAGAGCTTTGGATCAGCTTGCTTATTAATATACACATAAAAACCTATCATCTGCAAAAATAGATTCGATTCTATCTTGCTAGGTTCAATAGATATGTATACTTATCCCTTTTAGTCGGTTAACCCCACCCAGTATGACGTAGAAATTTAACCGTTAACGATAGAACCTTAGATCAGCTTGTGGATTAATATACACATAAAAACCTACCATTTGCAAAAATAAAATCGATTCTATCTTGCTTGGTTCAATAGATATGGATACTTATCCCTTTTAGTCGGTTAACCCACCCACTTTGACGTAGAAATTGAACCGTTAACGATAGAACCTTGTGTCAGCTTGTGGATTAATATACACATAAAAGCCTACCATCTGCAAAAATAGATTCGATTCTATCTTGCTTGGTTCAATAGATATATATACTTATCCCTTTTAGTCGGTTAACCCCACCCACTATGACGTAAAAATTGAACCGTTAGCGATAGAACCTTGGATCAGCTTGTGGATTAATATACATATAAAAACCTACCATTTGAAAAAATAAATTCGATTCTATCTTGCTTGGTTCAATAGATATGGATACTTATCCCTTTTAGTCGGTTAACCCCACCCAGTATGACGTAGAAATTGAACCGTTAGCGATAGAACCTTGGATCAGCTTGTGGATTAATATACATATAAAAACCTACCATTTGAAAAAATAAATTCGATTCTATCTTGCTTGGTTCAATAGATATGGATACTTATCCCTTTTAGTCGGTTAAACCCACCCACTTTGACGTAGAAATTGAACCGTTAACGATAGAACCTTAGATCAGCTTGTGGATTAATATACACATAAAAACCTACCATATGCAAAAATAAAATCGATTCTATCTTGCTTGGTTCAATAGATATGGATACTTATCCCTTTTAGTCGGTTAACCCTACCCACTTTGACGTAGAAATTGAACCGTTAACGATAGAACCATAGATCAGCTTGTGGCTTAATATACACATTAACACCTATCATCTTCAAAAACAAAATCGATTCTATCTTGCTTGGTTCAATAGATATGGATACTTATCCCTTTTAGTCGGTTAACCCCACCCACCTTGACGTAGAAATTGAACCGTTAACGATAGAACCTTGTACCAGCTTGTGGATTAATATACACATAAAAGCCTATCATCTGCAAATATAAATTCGATTCTATCTTGCTTGGTTCAATAGATATGGATACTTATCCCTTTTAGTCGGTTAACCCACCCACTTTGACGTAGAAATTGAACCGTTAACGATAGAACCTTGTGTCAGCTTGTGGATTAATATACACATAAAAGCCTATCATCTGCAAAAATAGATTCGATTCTATCTTGCTAGGTTCAATAGATATGTATACTTATCTTTTTTAGTCGGTTAACCCCACCCAGTATGACGTAGAAATTGAACCGTTAGCGATAGAACCTTGGATCAGCTTGTGGATTAATATACACATAAAAACCTACCATCTGCAAAAATAAATTCGATTCTATCTTTCTTGGTTCAATAGATATATATACTTATCCCTTTTAGTCGGTTAACCCCACCCACTTTGACGTAGAAATTGAACCGTTAACGATAGAACCTTAGATCAGCTTGTGGATTAATATACACATAAAAACCTACCATTTGCAAAAATAAAATCGATTCTATCTTGCTAGGTTCAATAGATATGTATACTTATCCCTTTTAGTCGGTTAACCCCACCCAGTATGACGTAGAAATTGAACCGTTAGCGATAGAACCTTGGATCAGCTTGTGGATTAATATACACATAAAAACTACCATCTGCAAAAATAAATTCGATTCTATCTTGCTTGGTTCAATAGATATATATACTTATCCCTTTTAGTCGGTTAACCCCACCCACTATGACGTAAAAATTGAACCGTTAGCGATAGAACCTTGGATCAGCTTGTGGATTAATATACATATAAAAACCTACCATTTGAAAAAATAAATTCGATTCTATCTTGCTTGGTTCAATAGATATGGATACTTATCCCTTTTAGTCGGTTAAACCCACCCACTTTGACGTAGAAATTGAACCGTTAAAGATAGAGCTTTGGATCAGCTTGCTTATTAATATACACATAAAAACTATCATCTGCAAAAATAGACTCGATTCTATCTTGCTAGGTTCAATAGATATGTATACTTATCCCTTTTAGTCGGTTAACCCCACCCAGTATGACGTAGAAATTGAACCGTTAGCGAAAGAACCTTGGATCAGCTTGTGGATTAATATACATATAAAAACCTACCATCTGCAAAAATAAATTCGATTCTATCTTGCTTGGTTCAATAGATATATATACTTAACCCTTTTAGTCGGTTAACCCCACCCACTATGACGTAAAAATTGAACCGTTAAAGATAGAGCTTTGGATCAGCTTGCTTATTAATATACACATAAAAACCTATCATCTGCAAAAATAAATTCGATTCTATCTTGCTAGGTTCAATAGATATGTATACTTATCCCTTTTAGTCGGTTAACCCCACCCACTTTGACGTAGAAATTGAACCGTTAACGATAGAACCTTAGATCAGCTTGTGGATTAATATACACGTAAAAACCTACCATCTGCAAAAATAAAATCGATTCTATCTTGCTTGGTTCAATAGATATGGATACTTATCCCTTTTAGTCGGTTAACCCCACCCACTTTGACGTAGAAATTGAACCGTTAAAGATAGAGCTTTGGATCAGCTTGCTTATTAATATACACATAAAAACCTATCATCTGCAAAAATAAATTCGATTCTATCTTGCTAGGTTCAATAGATATGTATACGTATCCCTTTTAGTCGGTTAACCCCACCCACTTTGACGTAGAAATTGAACCGTTAACGATAGAACCTTAGATCAGCTTGTGGATTAATATACACATTAACACCTATCATCTTCAAAAACAAAATCGATTCTATCTTGCTTGGTTCAATAGATATGGATACTTATCCCTTTTAGTCGGTTAACCCACCCACTTTGACGTAGAAATTGAACCGTTAACGATAGAACCTTGTGTCAGCTTGTGGATTAATATACACATAAAAGCCTATCATCTGCAAAAATAGATTCGATTCTATCTTGCTAGGTTCAATAGATATGTATACTTATCTTTTTTAGTCGGTTAACCCCACCCAGACGTAGAAATTGAACCGTTAGCGATAGAACCTTGGATCAGCTTGTGGATTAATATACACATAAAAACCTACCATCTGCAAAAATAAATTCGATTCTATCTTGCTTGGTTCAATAGATATATATACTTATCCCTTTTAGTCGGTTAACCCCACCCACTTTGACGTAGAAATTGAACCGTTAACGATAGAACCTTAGATCAGCTTGTGGATTAATATACACATAAAAACCTACCATTTGCAAAAATAAAATCGATTCTATCTTGCTTGGTTCAATAGATATGGATACTTATCCCTTTTAGTCGGTTAACCCCACCCACTTTGACGTAGAAATTGAACCGTTAAAGATAGAGCTTTGGATCAGCTTGCTTATTAATATACACATAAAAACCTATCATCTGCAAAAATAAATTCGATTCTATCTTGCTTGGTTCAATAGATATATATACTTATCCCTTTTAGTCGGTTAACCCCACCCACTTTGACGTAGAAATTGAACCGTTAACGATAGAACCTTAGATCAGCTTGTGGATTAATATACACATTAACGCCTATCATCTTCAAAAACAAAATCGATTCTATCTTGCTTGGTTCAATAGATATGGATACTTATCCCTTTTAGTCGGTTAACCCCACCCACTTTGACGTAGAAATTGAACCGTTAACGATAGAACCTTAGATCAGCTTGTGGATTAATATACACATTAACACCTATCATCTCCAAAAACAAAATCGATTCTATCTTGCTTGGTTCAATAGATATGGATACTTATCCCTTTTAGTCGGTTAACCCCACCCACCTTGACGTAGAAATTGAACCGTTAACGACAGAACCTTGTACCAGCTTGTGGATTAATATACACATAAAAGCCTATCATCTGCAAATATAGATTCGATTCTATCTTGCTTGGTTCAATAGATATGGATACTTATCCCTTTTAGTCGGTTAACCCCACCCACTTTGACGTAGAAATTGAACCGTTAACGATAGAACCTTAGACCAGCTTGCGGATTAATATACACATAAAAGCCTATCATCTGCAAATATAGATTCGATTCTATCTTGCTTGGTTCAATAGATATGGATACTTATCCCTTTTAGTCGGTTAACCCACCCACTTTGACGTAGAAATTGAACCGTTAACGATAGAACCTTGTGTCAGCTTGTGGATTAATATACACATAAAAGCCTATCATCTGCAAAAATAGATTCGATTCTATCTTGCTAGGTTCAATAGATATGTATACTTATCTTTTTTAGTCGGTTAACCCCACCCAGTATGACGTAGAAATTGAACCGTTAGCGATAGAACCTTGGATCAGCTTGTGGATTAATATACACATAAAACCCTACCATCTGCAAAAATAAATTCGATTCTATCTTGCTTGGTTCAATAGATATATATACTTATCCCTTTTAGTCGGTTAACCCCACCCACTTTGACGTAGAAATTGAACCGTTAACGATAGAACCTTAGATCAGCTTGTGGATTAATATACACATAAAAACCTACCATTTGCAAAAATAAAATCGATTCTATCTTGCTTGGTTCAATAGATATGGATACTTATCCCTTTTAGTCGGTTAACCCTACCCACTTTGACGTAGAAATTGAACCGTTAACGATAGAACCATAGATCAGCTTGTGGCTTAATATACACATTAACACCTATCATCTTCAAAAACAAAATCGATTCTATCTTGCTTGGTTCAATAGATATGGATACTTATCCCTTTTAGTCGGTTAACCCCACCCACCTTGACGTAGAAATTGAACCGTTAACGATAGAACCTTGTACCAGCTTGTGGATTAATATACACATAAAAGCCTATCATCTGCAAATATAGATTCGATTCTATCTTGCTTGGTTCAATAGATATGGATACTTATCCCTTTTAGTCGGTTAACCCACCCACTTTGACGTAGAAATTGAACCGTTAACGATAGAACCTTGTGTCAGCTTGTGGATTAATATACACATAAAAGCCTATCATCTGCAAAAATAGATTCGATTCTATCTTGCTAGGTTCAATAGATATGTATACTTATCTTTTTTAGTCGGTTAACCCCACCCAGTATGACGTAGAAATTGAACCGTTAGCGATAGAACCTTGGATCAGCTTGTGGATTAATATACACATAAAAACCTACCATCTGCAAAAATAAATTCGATTCTATCTTGCTTGGTTCAATAGATATATATACTTATCCCTTTTAGTCGGTTAACCCCACCCACCTTGACGTAGAAATTGAACCGTTAACGATAGAACCTTGTACCAGCTTGTGGATTAATATACACATAAAAGCCTACCATTTGCAAAAATAAAATCGATTCTATCTTGCTTGGTTCAATAGATATGGATACTTATCCCTTTTAGTCGGTTAACCCCACCCACTTTGACGTAGAAATTGAACCGTTAACGATAGAACCTTAGATCAGCTTGTGGATTAATATACACATTAACGCCTATCATCTTCAAAAACAAAATCGATTCTATCTTGCTTGGTTCAATAGATATGGATACTTATCCCTTTTAGTCGGTTAACCCCACCCACTTTGACGTAGAAATTGAACCGTTAACGATAGAACCTTAGATCAGCTTGTGGATTAATATACACATTAACACCTATCATCTCCAAAAACAAAATCGATTCTATCTTGCTTGGTTCAATAGATATGGATACTTATCCCTTTTAGTCGGTTAACCCACCCACTTTGACGTAGAAATTGAACCGTTAACGATAGAACCTTGTGTCAGCTTGTGGATTAATATACACATAAAAGCCTATCATCTGCAAAAATAGATTCGATTCTATCTTGCTAGGTTCAATAGATATGTATACTTATCTTTTTTAGTCGGTTAACCCCACCCAGTATGACGTAGAAATTGAACCGTTAGCGATAGAACCTTGGATCAGCTTGTGGATTAATATACACATAAAAACCTACCATCTGCAAAAATAAATTCGATTCTATCTTGCTAGGTTCAATAGATATGTATACGTATCCCTTTTAGTCGGTTAACCCCACCCACTTTGACGTAGAAATTGAACCGTTAACGATAGAACCTTAGATCAGCTTGTGGATTAATACACACATTAACACCTATCATCTTCAAAAACAAAATCGATTCTATCTTGCTTGGTTCAATAGATATGGATACTTATCCCTTTTAGTCGGTTAACCCACCCACTTTGACGAAGAAATTGAACCGTTAACGATAGAACCTTGTGTCAGCTTGTGGATTAATATACACATAAAAGCCTATCATCTGCAAAAATAGATTCGATTCTATCTTGCTAGGTTCAATAGATATGTATACTTATCTTTTTTAGTCGGTTAACCCCACCCAGTATGACGTAGAAATTGAACCGTTAGCGATAGAACCTTGGATCAGCTTGTGGATTAATATACACATAAAAACCTACCATCTGCAAAAATAAATTCGATTCTATCTTGCTTGGTTCAATAGATATATATACTTATCCCTTTTAGTCGGTTAACCCCACCCACTTTGACGTAGAAATTGAACCGTTAATGATAGAACCTTAGATCAGCTTGTGGATTAATATACACATAAAAACCTACCATTTGCAAAAATAAAATCGATTCTATCTTGCTTGGTTCAATAGATATGGATACTTATCCCTTTTAGTCGGTTAACCCCACCCACTTTGACGTAGAAATTGAACCGTTAAAGATAGAGCTTTGGATCAGCTTGCTTATTAATATACACATAAAAGCCTATCATCTGCAAAAATAAATTCGATTCTATCTTGCTTGGTTCAATAGATATATATACTTATCCCTTTTAGTCGGTTAACCCCACCCACTTTGACGTAGAAATTGAACCGTTAACGATAGAACCTTAGATCAGCTTGTGGATTAATATACACATTAACGCCTATCATCTTCAAAAACAAAATCGATTCTATCTTGCTTGGTTCAATAGATATGGATACTTATCCCTTTTAGTCGGTTAACCCCACCCACTTTGACGTAGAAATTGAACCGTTAACGATAGAACCTTAGATCAGCTTGTGGATTAATATACACATTAACACCTATCATCTCCAAAAACAAAATCGATTCTATCTTGCTTGGTTCAATAGATATGGATACTTATCCCTTTTAGTCGGTTAACCCCACCCACCTTGACGTAGAAATTGAACCGTTAACGACAGAACCTTGTACCAGCTTGTGGATTAATGTACACATAAAAGCCTATCATCTGCAAATATAGATTCGATTCTATCTTGCTTGGTTCAATAGATATGGATACTTATCCCTTTTAGTCGGTTAACCCCACCCACTTTGACGTAGAAATTGAACCGTTAACGATAGAACCTTGTACCAGCTTGTGGATTAATATACACATAAAAGCCTATCATCTGCAAATATAGATTCGATTCTATCTTGCTTGGTTCAATAGATATGGATACTTATCCCTTTTAGTCGGTTAACCCACCCACTTTGACGTAGAAATTGAACCGTTAACGATAGAACCTTGTGTCAGCTTGTGGATTAATATACACATAAAACCCTACCATCTGCAAAAATAAAATCGATTCTATCTTGCTTGGTTCAATAGATATGGATACTTATCCCTTTTAGTCGGTTAACCCTACCCACTTTGACGTAGAAATTGAACCGTTAACGATAGAACCATAGATCAGCTTGTGGCTTAATATACACATTAACACCTATCATCTTCAAAAACAAAATCGATTCTATCTTGCTTGGTTCAATAGATATGGATACTTATCCCTTTTAGTCGGTTAACCCCACCCACCTTGACGTAGAAATTGAACCGTTAACGATAGAACCTTGTACCAGCTTGTGGATTAATATACACATAAAAGCCTATCATCTGCAAATATAGATTCGATTCTATCTTGCTTGGTTCAATAGATATGGATACTTATCCCTTTTAGTCGGTTAACCCACCCACTTTGACGTAGAAATTGAACCGTTAACGATAGAACCTTGTGTCAGCTTGTGGATTAATATACACATAAAAGCCTATCATCTGCAAAAATAGATTCGATTCTATCTTGCTAGGTTCAATAGATATGTATACTTATCTTTTTTAGTCGGTTAACCCCACCCAGTATGACGTAGAAATTGAACCGTTAGCGATAGAACCTTGGATCAGCTTGTGGATTAATATACACATAAAAACCTACCATCTGCAAAAATAAATTCGATTCTATCTTGCTTGGTTCAATAGATATATATACTTATCCCTTTTAGTCGGTTAACCCCACCCACCTTGACGTAGAAATTGAACCGTTAACGATAGAACCTTGTACCAGCTTGTGGATTAATATACACATAAAAGCCTATCATCTGCAAATATAGATTCGATTCTATCTTGCTTGGTTCAATAGATATGGATACTTATCCCTTTTAGTCGGTTAACCCCACCCACTTTGACGTAGAAATTGAACCGTTAACGATAGAACCTTAGACCAGCTTGTGGATTAATATACACATTAACACCTATCATCTTCAAAAACAAAATCGATTATATCTTGCTTGGTTCAATAGATATATATACTTATCCCTTTTAGTCGGTTAACCCCACCCACTTTGACGAAGAAATTGAACCGTTAACGATAGAACCTTAGATCAGCTTGTGGCTTAATATACACATTAACACCTATCATCTTCAAAAACAAAATCGATTCTATCTTGCTTGGTTCAATAGATATGGATACTTATCCCTTTTAGTCGGTTAACCCCACCCACCTTGACGTAGAAATTGAACCGTTAACGATAGAACCTTGTACCAGTTTGTGGATTAATATACACATAAAAGCCTATCATCTGCAAATATAGATTCGATTCTATCTTTCTTTGTTCAATAGATATGGATACTTATCCCTTTTAGTCGGTTAACCCCACCCAATTTGACGTAGAAATTGAACCGTTAACGATAGAACCTTAGATCAGCTTGTGGATTAATATACGCATAAAAACCTACCATTTGCAAAGATAAAATCGATTCTATCTTGCTTGGTTCAATAGATATGGATACTTATCCCTTTTAGTCGGTTAACCCTACCCACTTTGACGTAGAAATTGAACCGTTAAAGATAGAGCTTTGGATCAGCTTGCTTATTAATATACACATAAAAACCTATCATCTGCAAAAATAGATTCGATTCTATCTTGCTAGGTTCAATAGATATGTATACTTATCCCTTTTAGTCGGTTAACCCCACCCAGTATGACGTAGAAATTGAACCGTTAGCGAAAGAACCTTGGATAAGCTTGTGGATTAATATACACATAAAAACCTACCATCTGCAAAAATAAATTCGATTCTATCTTGCTTGGTTCAATAGATATATATACTTAACCCTTTTAGTCGGTTAACCCCACCCACTATGACGTAAAAATTGAACCGTTAAAGATAGAGCTTTGGATCAGCTTGCTTATTAATATACACATAAAAACCTATCATCTGCAAAAATAAATTCGATTCTATCTTGCTAGGTTCAATAGATATGTATACTTATCCCTTTTAGTCGGTTAACCCCACCCACTTTGACGTAGAAATTGAACCGTTAACGATAGAACCTTAGATCAGCATGTGGATTAATACACACGTAAAAACCTACCATCTGCAAAAATAAAATCGATTCTATCTTGCTTGGTTCAATAGATATGGATACTTATCCCTTTTAGTCGGTTAACCCCACCCACTTTGACGTAGAAATTGAACCGTTAAAGATAGAGCTTTGGATCAGCTTGCTTTTTAATATACACATAAAAACCTATCATCTGCAAAAATAAATTCGATTCTATCTTGCTAGGTTCAATAGATATGTATACGTATCCCTTTTAGTCGGTTAACCCCACCCACTTTGACGTAGAAATTGAACCGTTAACGATAGAACCTTAGATCAGCTTGTGGATTAATACTCACATTAACACCTATCATCTTCAAAAACAAAATCGATTCTATCTTGCTTGGTTCAATAGATATGGATACTTATCCCTTTTAGTCGGTTAACCCACCCACTTTGACGTAGAAATTGAACCGTTAACGATAGAACCTTGTGTCAGCTTGTGGATTAATATACACATAAAAGCCTATCATCTGCAAAAATAGATTCGATTCTATCTTGCTAGGTTCAATAGATATGTATACTTATCTTTTTTAGTCGGTTAAACCCACCCAGTATGACGTAGAAATTGAACGTAGAAATTGAACCGTTAAAGATAGAGCTTTGGGTCAGCTTGCTTATTAATATACACATAAAAACCTATCATCTGCAAAAATAGATTCGATTCTATCTTGCTAGGTTCAATAGATATGTATACTTATCCCTTTTAGTCGGTTAACCCCACCCAGTATGACGTAGAAATTGAACCGTTAGCGAAAGAACCTTGGATAAGCTTGTGGATTAAAATACACATAAAAACCTACCATCTGCAAAAATAAATTCGATTCTATCTTGCTTGGTTCAATAGATATATATACTTAACCCTTTTAGTCGGTTAACCCCACCCACTATGACGTAAAAATTGAACCGTTAACGATAGAACCTTGTACCAGCTTGTGGATTAATATACACATAAAAGCCTATCATCTGCAAATATAGATTCGATTCTATCTTGCTTGGTTCAATAGATATGGATACTTATCCCTTTTAGTCGGTTAACCCCACCCACTTTGACGTAGAAATTGAACCGTTAACGATAGAACCTTAGACCAGCTTGTGGATTAATATACACATTAACACCTATCATCTTCAAAAACAAAATCGATTATATCTTGCTTGGTTCAATAGATATATATACTTATCCCTTTTAGTCGGTTAACCCCACCCAGTATGACGTAGAAATTGAACCGTTAGCGATAGAACCTTGGATCAGCTTGTGGATTAATATACACATAAAAACCTACCATCTGCAAAAATAAATTCGATTCTATCTTGCTTGGTTCAATAGATATATATACTTATCCCTTTTAGTCGGTTAACCCCACCCACTTTAACGTAGAAATTGAACCGTTACCGATAGAACCTTGTGTCAGCTTGTGGATTAATATACACATAAAAACCTACCATTTGCAATAATAAAATCGATTCTATCTTGCTTGGTTCAATAGATATGGATACTTATCCCTTTTAGTCGGTTAACCCCACCCACCTTGACGTAGAAATTGAACCGTTAACGATAGAACCTTGTACCAGCTTGTGGATTAATATACACATAAAAGCCTATCATCTGCAAATATAGATTCGATTCTATCTTGCTTGGTTCAATAGATATGGATACTTATCCCTTTTAGTCGGTTAACCCCACCCACTTTGACGTAGAAATTGAACCGTTAACGATAGAACCTTAGACCAGCCTGTGGATTAATATACACATTAACACCTATCATCTTCAAAAACAAAATCGATTATATCTTGCTTGGTTCAATAGATATATATACTTATCCCTTTTAGTCGGTTAACCCCACCCACTTTGACGAAGAAATTGAACCGTTAACGATAGAACCTTAGATCAGCTTGTGGCTTAATATACACATTAACACCTATCATCTTCAAAAACAAAATCGATTCTATCTTGCTTGGTTCAATAGATATGGATACTTATCCCTTTTAGTCGGTTAACCCCACCCACCTTGACGTAGAAATTGAACCGCTAACGATAGAACCTTGTACCAGTTTGTGGATTAATATACACATAAAAGCCTATCATCTGCAAATATAGATTCGATTCTATCTTTCTTTGTTCAATAGATATGGATACTTATCCCTTTTAGTCGGTTAACCCCACCCAATTTGACGTAGAAATTGAACCGTTAACGATAGAACCTTAGATCAGCTTGTGGATTAATATACACATAAAACCTACCATTTGCAAAGATAAAATCGATTCTATCTTGCTTGGTTCAATAGATATGGATACTTATCCCTTTTAGTCGGTTAACCCTACCCACTTTGACGTAGAAATTGAACCGTTAAAGATAGAGCTTTGGATCAGCTTGCTTATTAATATACACATAAAAACCTATCATCTGCAAAAATAGATTCGATTCTATCTTGCTAGGTTCAATAGATATGTATACTTATCCCTTTTAGTCGGTTAACCCCACCCAGTATGACGTAGAAATTGAACCGTTAGCGAAAGAACCTTGGATAAGCTTGTGGATTAATATACACATAAAAACCTACCATCTGCAAAAATAAATTCGATTCTATCTTGCTTGGTTCAATAGATATATATACTTAACCCTTTTAGTCGGTTAACCCCACCCACTATGACGTAAAAATTGAACCGTTAAAGATAGAGCTTTGGATCAGCTTGCTTATTAATATACACATAAAAACCTATCATCTGCAAAAATAAATTCGATTCTATCTTGCTAGGTTCAATAGATATGTATACTTATCCCTTTTAGTTGGTTAACCCCACCCACTTTGACGTAGAAATTGAACCGTTAACGATAGAACCTTATATCAGCATGTGGATTAATATACACGTAAAAACCTACCATCTGCAAAAATAAAATCGATTCTATCTTGCTTGGTTCAATAGATATGGATACTTATCCCTTTTAGTCGGTTAACCCCACCCACTTTGACGTAGAAATTGAACCGTTAAAGATAGAGCTTTGGATCAGCTTGCTTATTAATATACACATAAAAACCTATCATCTGCAAAAATAAATTCGATTCTATCTTGCTAGGTTCAATAGATATGTATACTTATCTTTTTTAGTCGGTTAAACCCACCCAGTATGACGTAGAAATTGAACCGTTAGCGATAGAACCTTGGATCAGCTTGTGGATTAATATACACAAAAAAACCTACCATCTGCAAAAATAAATTCGATTCTATCTTGCTTGGTTCAATAGATATATATACTTATCCCTTTTAGTCGGTTAACCCCACCCACTTTGACGTAGAAATTGAACCGTTAACGATAGAACCTTAGATCAGCTTGTGGATTAATATACACATAAAAACCTACCATTTGCAAAAATAAAATCGATTCTATCTTGCTTGGTTCAATAGATATGGATACTTATCCCTTTTAGTCGGTTAACCCCACCCACTTTGACGTAGAAATTGAACCGTTAACGATAGAACCTTGTGTCAGCTTGTGGATTAATATACACATAAAAGCCTATCATCTGCAAAAATAGATTCGATTCTATCTTGCTAGGTTCAATAGATATGTATACTTATCTTTTTTAGTCGGTTAAACCCACCCAGTATGACGTAGAAATTGAACCGTTAGCGGTAGAACCTTGGATCAGCTTGTGGATTAATATACCCAAAAAAACCTACCATCTGCAAAAATAAATTCGATTCTATCTTGCTTGGTTCAATAGATATATATACTTATCCCTTTTAGTCGGTTAACCCCACCCACTTTGACGTAGAAATTGAACCGTTAACGATAGAACCTTAGATCAGCTTGTGGATTAATATACACATAAAAACCTACCATTTGCAAAAATAAAATCGATTCTATCTTGCTTGGTTCAATAGATATGGATACTTATCCCTTTTAGTCGGTTAACCCCACCCACTTTGACGTAGAAATTGAACCGTTAAAGATAGAGCTTTGGATCAGCTTGCTTATTAATATACACATAAAAACCTATCATCTGCAAAAATAAATTCGATTCTATCTTGCTTGGTTCAATAGATATATATACTTATCACTTTTAGTCGGTTAACCCCACCCACTTTGACGTAGAAATTGAACCGTTGACGATAGAACCTTAGATCAGCTTGTGGATTAATATACACATTAGCACCTATCATCTTCAAAAACAAAATCGATTCTATCTTGCTTGGTTCAATAGATATGGATACTTATCCCTTTTAGTCGGTTAACCCCACCCACTTTGGCGTAGAAATTGAACCGTTAACGATAGAACCTTAGATCAGCTTGTGGATTAATATACACATTAGCACCTATCATCTTCAAAAACAAAATCGATTCTATCTTGCTTGGTTCAATAGATATATATACTTATCCCTTTTAGTCGGTTAACCCCACCCACTTTGGCGTAGAAATTGAACCGTTAACGATAGAACCTTAGATCAGCTTGTGGATTAATATACACATAAAAACCTACCATTTGCAAAAATAAAATCGATTCTATCTTGCTTGGTTCAATAGATATGGATACTTATCCCTTTTAGTCGGTTAACCCCACCCACCATGACGTAGAAATTTAACCGTTAACGATAGAACCTTGTACCAGCTTGTGGATTAATATACACATAAAAGCCTATCATCTGCAAATATAGATTCGATTCTATCTTGCTTGGTTCAATAGATATGGATACTTATCCCTTTTAGTCGGTTAACCCCGCCCACTTTGACGTAGAAATTGAACCGTTAACGATAGAACCTTAGACCAGCTTGCGGATTAATATACACATAAAAGCCTATCATCTGCAAATATAGATTCGATTCTATCTTGCTTGGTTCAATAGATATGGATACTTATCCCTTTTAGTCGGTTAACCCACCCACTTTGACGTAGAAATTGAACCGTTAACGATGGAACCTTGTGTCAGCTTGTGGATTAATATACACATAAAAGCCTATCATCTGCAAAAATAGATTCGATTCTATCTTGCTAGGTTCAATAGATATGTATACTTATCTTTTTTAGTCGGTTAACCCCACCCAGTATGACGTAGAAATTGAACCGTTAGCGATAGAACCTTGGATCAGCTTGTGGATTAATATACACATAAAAACCTACCATCTGCAAAAATAAATTCGATTCTATCTTGCTTGGTTCAATAGATATATATACTTATCCCTTTTAGTCGGTTAACCCCACCCACTTTGACGTAGAAATTGAACCGTTAACGATAGAACCTTAGATCAGCTTGTGGATTAATATACACATAAAAACCTACCATTTGCAAAAATAAAATCGATTCTATCTTGCTTGGTTCAATAGATATGGATACTTATCCCTTTTAGTCGGTTAACCCTACCCACTTTGACGTAGAAATTGAACCGTTAAAGATAGAGCTTTGGATCAGCTTGCTTATTAATATACACATAAAAACCTATCATCTGCAAAAATAAATTCGATTCTATCTTGCTTGGTTCAATAGATATATATACTTATCCCTTTTAGTCGGTTAACCCCACCCACTTTGACGTAGAAATTGAACCGTTAACGATAGAACCCTAGATCAGCTTGTGGATTAATATACACATTATCACCTATCATCTTCAAAAACAAAATCGATTCTATCTTGCTTGGTTCAATAGATATGGATACTTATCCCTTTTAGTCGGTTAACCCCACCCACCTTGACGTAGAAATTGAACCGTTAACGATAGAACCTTGTACCAGCTTGTGGATTAATATACACATAAAAGCCTATCATCTGCAAATATAGATTCGATTCTATCTTGTTTGGTTCAATAGATATGGATACTTATCCCTTTTAGTCGGTTAACCCCACCCACTTTGACGTAGAAATTGAACCGTTAACGATAGAACCTTAGACCAGCTTGTGGATTAATATACACATTAACACCTATCATCTTCAAAAACAAAATCGATTATATCTTGCTTGGTTCAATAGATATATATACTTATCCCTTTTAGTCGGTTAACCCCACCCACTTTGACGAAGAAATTGAACCGTTAACGATAGAACCTTAGATCAGCTTGTGGCTTAATATACACATTAACACCTATCATCTTCAAAAACAAAATCGATTCTATCTTGCTTGGTTCAATAGATATGGATACTTATCCCTTTTAGTCAGTTAACCCCACCCACTTTGACGTAAAAATTGAACCGTTAACGATAGAACCTTGTATCAGCTTGTGGATTAATATACACATAAAAGCCTATCATCTGCAAAAATAGATTCGATTCTATCTTGCTAGGTTCAATAGATATGGATACTTATCCCTTTTAGTCGGTTAACCCCACCCACTTTGACGTAGAAATTGAACCGTTAACGATAGAACCTTGTATCAGCTTGTGGATTAATATACACATAAAAGCCTATCATCTGCAAAAATAGATTCGATTCTATCTTGCTAGGTTCAATAGATATGTATACTTATCCCTTTTCGTCGGTTAACCCCACCCACTATGACGTAGAAATTGAACCATAAAGACAGAGCCTTGGATCAGCTTATGGATTAATATACACATAAAAACCTATCATCTTCAAAAACAAAATCGATTATATCTTGCTTGGTTCAATAGATATGGATACTTATCCCTTTTAGTCGGTTAACCCCACCCACTTTGACATAGAAATTGAACCGTTAACGATAGAACCTTGGATCAGCTTGTGGATTAATATACACATAAAAACTTATCATATGCAAAAACAAAATCGATTATATCTTGCTTGGTTCAATAGATATGTACACTTATCCCTTTTATTCGGTTAACCCCACCCACAATAGATATGGACAATTTTCCCTTTTAGTCAGTTAACCCCACCCAGTATGACGTAGAAATTGAACCGTTAAAGATAGAGCTTTGGATCAGCTTGTGGATTAATATAAACATAAAAACCTATCATCTTCAAAAACAAAATCGATTCTATCTTGCTTGGTTCAATAGATATGGATACTTATCTCTTTTAGTGGGTTAACCCCACCCACTTTGACATAGAAATTGAACCGTTAACGATAGAACCTTGGATCAGCTTGTGGCTTAATGTACACATTAACACCTATCATCTTCAAAAACAAAATCGATTCTATCTTGCTTGGTTCAATAGATATGGATACTTAGAAATTGAACCGTTAACGATAGAACCTTGTGTCAGCTTGTGGATTAATATACACAAAAAAGCCTATCATCTGCAAAAATAGATTCGATTCTATCTTGCTAGGTTCAATAGATATGTATACTTATCTTTTTTAGTCGGTTAACCCCACCCAGTATGACGTAGAAATTGAACCGTTAACGATAGCACCTTAGACCAGCTTGTGGATTAATATACACATTAACACCTATCATCTTCAAAAACAAAATCGATTATATCTTGCTTGGTTCAATAGATATGGATACTTATCCCTTTTAGTCGGTTAACCCTACCCACTTTGACGTAGAAATTGAACCGTTAAAGATAGAGCTCTGGATCAGCTTGCTTATTAATATACACATAAAAACCTATCATCTGCAAAAATAAATTCGATTCTATCTTGCTTGGTTCAATAGATATATATACTTATCCCTTTTAGTCGGTTAACCCCACCCATTTTGACGTAGAAATTGAACCGTTAACGATAGAACCTTAGATCAGCTTATGGATTAGTATACACATTAACACCTATCATCTTCAAAAACAAAATCGATTCTATCTTGCTTGGTTCAATAGATATGGATACTTATCCCTTTTAGTCGGTTAACCCCACCCACCTTGACGTAGAAATTGAACCGTTAACGATAGAACCTTGTACCAGCTTGTGGATTAATATACACATAAAAGCCTATCATCTGCAAATATAGATTCGATTCTATCTTGCTTGGTTCAATAGATATGGATACTTATCCCTTTTAGTCGGTTAACCCCACCCACTTTGACGTAGAAATTGAACCGTTAACGATAGAACCTTAGACCAGCTTGTGGATTAATATACACATTAACACCTATCATCTTCAAAAACAAAATCGATTATATCTTGCTTGGTTCAATAGATATATATACTTATCCCTTTTAGTCGGTTAACCCCACCCACTTTGACGAAGAAATTGAACCGTTAACGATAGAACCTTAGATCAGCTTGTGGATTAATATACACATAAAAACCTACCATTTGCAAAAATAAAATCGATTCTATCTTGCTTGGTTCAATAGATATGGATACTTATCCCTTTTAGTCGGTTAACCCCACCCACTTTGACGTAGAAATTGAACCGTTAAAGATAGAGCTTTGGATCAGCTTGCTTATTAATATACACATAAAACCTATCATCTGCAAAAATAAATTCGATTCTATCTTGCTTGGTTCAATAGATATATATACTTATCCCTTTTAGTCGGTTAACCCCACCCACTTTGACGTAGAAATTGAACCGTTAACGATAGAACCTTAGATCAGCTTGTGGATTAATATACACATAAAAACCTACCATTTGCAAAAATAAAATCGATTCTATCTTGCTTGGTTCAATAGATATGGATACTTATCCCTTTTAGTCGGTTAACCCCAGCCACTTTGACGTAGAAATTGAACCGTTAAAGATAGAGCTTTGGATCAGCTTGCTTATTAATATACACATAAAAACCTATCATCTGCAAAAATAAATTCGATTCTATCTTGCTTGGTTCAATAGATATATATACTTATCCCTTTTAGTCGGTTAACCCCACCCACTTTGACGTAGAAATTGAACCGTTGACGATAGAACCTTAGATCAGCTTGTGGATTAATATACACATTAGCACCTATCATCTTCAAAAACAAAATCGATTCTATCTTGCTTGGTTCAATAGATATGGATACTTATCCCTTTTAGTCGGTTAACCCCACCCACTTTGGCGTAGAAATTGAACCGTTAACGATAGAACCTTAGATCAGCTTGTGGATTAATATACACATTAGCACCTATCATCTTCAAAAACAAAATCGATTCTATCTTGCTTGGTTCAATAGATATATATACTTATCCCTTTTAGTCGGTTAACCCCACCCACTTTGGCGTAGAAATTGAACCGTTAACGATAGAACCTAAGATCAGCTTGTGGATTAATATACACATAAAAACCTACCATTTGCAAAAATAAAATCGATTCTATCTTGCTTGGTTCAATAGATATGGATACTTATCCCTTTTAGTCGGTTAACCCCACCCACCATGACGTAGAAATTGAACCGTTAACGATAGAACCTTGTACCAGCTTGTGGATTAATATACACATAAAAGCCTATCATCTGCAAATATAGATTCGATTCTATCTTGCTTGGTTCAATAGATATGGATACTTATCCCTTTTAGTCGGTTAACCCCACCCACTTTGACGTAGAAATTGAACCGTTAACGATAGAACCTTAGACCAGCTTGCGGATTAATATACACATAAAAGCCTATCATCTGCAAATATAGATTCGATTCTATCTTGCTTGGTTCAATAGATATGGATACTTATCCCTTTTAGTCGGTTAACCCACCCACTTTGACGTAGAAATTGAACCGTTAACGATGGAACCTTGTGTCAGCTTGTGGATTAATATACACATAAAAGCCTATCATCTGCAAAAATAGATTCGATTCTATCTTGCTAGGTTCAATAGATATGTATACTTATCTTTTTTAGTCGGTTAACCCCACCCAGTATGACGTAGAAATTGAACCGTTAGCGATAGAACCTTGGATCAGCTTGTGGATTAATATACACATAAAAACCTACCATCTGCAAAAATAAATTCGATTCTATCTTGCTTGGTTCAATAGATATATATACTTATCCCTTTTAGTCGGTTAACCCCACCCACTTTGACGTAGAAATTGAACCGTTAACGATAGAACCTTAGATCAGCTTGTGGATTAATATACACATAAAAACCTACCATTTGCAAAAATAAAATCGATTCTATCTTGCTTGGTTCAATAGATATGGATACTTATCCCTTTTAGTCGGTTAACCCTACCCACTTTGACGTAGAAATTGAACCGTTAAAGATAGAGCTTTGGATCAGCTTGCTTATTAATATACACATAAAAACCTATCATCTGCAAAAATAAATTCGATTCTATCTTGCTTGGTTCAATAGATATATATACTTATCCCTTTTAGTCGGTTAACCCCACCCACTTTGACGTAGAAATTGAACCGTTAACGATAGAACCTTAGATCAGCTTGTGGATTAATATACACATTATCACCTATCATCTTCAAAAACAAAATCGATTCTATCTTGCTTGGTTCAATAGATATGGATACTTATCCCTTTTAGTCGGTTAACCCTACCCACTTTGACGTAGAAATTGAACCGTTAAAGATAGAGCTTTGGATCAGCTTGCTTATTAATATACACATAAAAACCTATCATCTGCAAAAATAAATTCGATTCTATCTTGCTTGGTTCAATAGATATATATACTTATCCCTTTTAGTCGGTTAACCCCACCCACTTTGACGTAGAAATTGAACCGTTAACGATAGAACCTTAGATCAGCTTGTGGATTAATATACACATTATCACCTATCATCTTCAAAAACAAAATCGATTCTATCTTGCTTGGTTCAATAGATATGGATACTTATCCTTTTTAGTCGGTTAACCCCACCCACCTTGACGTAGAAATTGAACCGTTAACGATAGAACCTTGTACCAGCTTGTGGATTAATATACACATAAAAGCCTATCATCTGCAAATATAGATTCGATTCTATCTTGTTTGGTTCAATAGATATGGATACTTATCCCTTTTAGTCGGTTAACCCCACCCACTTTGACGTAGAAATTGAACCGTTAACGATAGAACCTTAGACCAGCTTGTGGATTAATATACACATTAACACCTATCATCTTCAAAAACAAAATCGATTATATCTTGCTTGGTTCAATAGATATATATACTTATCCCTTTTAGTCGGTTAACCCCACCCACTTTGACGAAGAAATTGAACCGTTAACGATAGAACCTTAGATCAGCTTGTGGCTTAATATACACATTAACACCTATCATCTTCAAAAACAAAATCGATTCTATCTTGCTTGGTTCAATAGATATGGATACTTATCCCTTTTAGTCAGTTAACCCCACCCACTTTGACGTAAAAATTGAACCGTTAACGATAGAACCTTGTATCAGCTTGTGGATTAATATACACATAAAAGCCTATCATCTGCAAAAATAGATTCGATTCTATCTTGCTAGGTTCAATAGATATGGATACTTATCCCTTTTAGTCGGTTAACCCCACCCACTTTGACGTAGAAATTGAACCGTTAACGATAGAACCTTGTATCAGCTTGTGGATTAATATACACATAAAAGCCTATCATCTGCAAAAATAGATTCGATTCTATCTTGCTAGGTTCAATAGATATGTATACTTATCCCTTTTCGTCGGTTAACCCCACCCACTATGACGTAGAAATTGAACCATAAAGACAGAGCCTTGGATCAGCTTATGGATTAATATACACATAAAAACCTATCATCTTCAAAAACAAAATCGATTATATCTTGCTTGGTTCAATAGATATGGATACTTATCCCTTTTAGTCGGTTAACCCCACCCACTTTGACATAGAAATTGAACCGTTAACGATAGAACCTTGGATCAGCTTGTGGATTAATATACACATAAAAACTTATCATATGCAAAAACAAAATCGATTATATCTTGCTTGGTTCAATAGATATGTACACTTATCCCTTTTATTCGGTTAACCCCACCCACAATAGATATGGACAATTTTCCCTTTTAGTCAGTTAACCCCACCCAGTATGACGTAGAAATTGAACCGTTAAAGATAGAGCTTTGGATCAGCTTGTGGATTAATATAAACATAAAAACCTATCATCTTCAAAAACAAAATCGATTCTATCTTGCTTGGTTCAATAGATATGGATACTTATCTCTTTTAGTCGGTTAACCCCACCCACTTTGACATAGAAATTGAACCGTTAACGATAGAACCTTGGATCAGCTTGTGGCTTAATGTACACATTAACACCTATCATCTTCAAAAACAAAATCGATTCTATCTTGCTTGGTTCAATAGATATGGATACTTATCCCTTTTAGTCGGTTAACCCACCCACTTTGACGTAGAAATTGAACCGTTAACGATAGAACCTTAGACCAGCTTGTGGATTAATATACACATTAACACCTATCATCTTCAAAAACAAAATCGATTATATCTTGCTTGGTTCAATAGATATATATACTTATCCCTTTTAGTCGGTTAACCCCACCCACTTTGACGAAGAAATTGAACCGTTAACGATAGAACCTTAGATCAGCTTGTGGCTTAATATACACATTAACACCTATCATCTTCAAAAACAAAATCGATTCTATCTTGCTTGGTTCAATAGATATGGATACTTATCCCTTTTAGTCAGTTAACCCCACCCACTTTGACGTAAAAATTGAACCGTTAACGATAGAACCTTGTATCAGCTTGTGGATTAATATACACATAAAAGCCTATCATCTGCAAAAATAGATTCGATTCTATCTTGCTTGGTTCAATAGATATGGATACTTATCCCTTTTAGTCGGTTAACCCCACCCACTTTGACGTAGAAATTGAACCGTTAACGATAGAACCTTAGACCAGCTTGTGGATTAATATACACATAAAAACCTATCATCTTCAAAAACAAAATCGATTCTATCTTGCTTGGTTCAATAGATATGGATACTTATCTCTTTTAGTCGGTTAACCCCACCCACTTTGACATAGAAATTGAACCGTTAACGATAGAACCTTGGATCAGCTTGTGGCTTAATGTACACATTAACACCTATCATCTTCAAAAACAAAATCGATTCTATCTTGCTTGGTTCAATAGATATGGATACTTATCCCTTTTAGTCGGTTAACCCACCCACTTTGACGTAGAAATTGAACCGTTAACGATAGAACCTTGTGTCAGCTTGTGGATTAATATACACATAAAAGCCTATCATCTGCAAAAATAGATTCGATTCTATCTTGCTAGGTTCAATAGATATGTATACTTATCTTTTTTAGTCGGTTAACCCAACCCAGTATGACGTAGAAATTGAACCGTTAGCGATAGAACCTTGGATCAGCTTGTGGATTAATATACACATAAAAACCTACCATCTGCAAAAATAAATTCGATTCTATCTTGCTTGGTTCAATAGATATATATACTTATCCCTTTTAGTCGGTTAACCCCACCCACTTTGACGTAGAAATTGAACCGTTAACGATAGAACCTTAGATCAGCTTGTGGATTAATATACACATAAAAACCTACCATTTGCAAAAATAAAATCGATTCTATCTTGCTTGGTTCAATAGATATGGATACTTATCCCTTTTAGTCGGTTAACCCCACCCACTTTGACGTAGAAATTGAACCGTTAAAGATAGAGCTTTGGATCAGCTTGCTTATTAATATACACATAAAAACCTATCATCTGCAAAAATAAATTCGATTCTATCTTGCTTGGTTCAATAGATATATATACTTATCCCTTTTAGTCGGTTAACCCCACCCACTTTGACGTAGAAATTGAACCGTTAACGATAGAACCTTAGATCAGCTTGTGGATTAATATACACATTAACACCTATCATCTTCAAAAACAAAATCGATTCTATCTTGCTTGGTTCAATAGATATGGATACTTATCCCTTTTAGTCGGTTAACCCCACCCACTTTGACGTAGAAATTGAACCGTTAACGATAGAACCTTAGATCAGCTTGTGGATAAATATACACATTAACACCTATCATCTCCAAAAACAAAATCGATTCTATCTTGCTTGGTTCAATAGATATGGATACTTATCCCTTTTAGTCGGTTAACCCCACCCACCTTGACGTAGAAATTGAACCGTTAACGATAGAACCTTGTACCAGCTTGTGGATTAATATACACATAAAAGCCTATCATCTGCAAATATAGATTCGATTCTATCTTGCTTGGTTCAATAGATATGGATACTTATCCCTTTTAGTCGGTTAACCACACCCACTTTGACGTAGAAATTGAACCGTTAACGATAGAATCTTAGACCAGCTTGCGGATTAATATACACATAAAAGCCTATCATCTGCAAATATAGATTCGATTCTATCTTGCTTGGTTCAATAGATATGGATACTTATCCCTTTTAGTCGGTTAACCCACCCACTTAGACGTAGAAATTGAACCGTTAACGATAGAACCTTGTGTCAGCTTGTGGATTAATATACACATAAAAGCCTATCATCTGCAAAAATAGATTCGATTCTATCTTGCTAGGTTCAATAGATATGTATACTTATCTTTTTTAGTCGGTTAACCCCACCCAGTATGACGTAGAAATTGAACCGTTAACGATAGCACCTTAGACCAGCTTGTGGATTAATATACACATTAACACCTATCATCTTCAAAAACAAAATCGATTATATCTTGCTTGGTTCAATAGATATGGATACTTATCCCTTTTAGTCGGTTAACCCTACCCACTTTGACGTAGAAATTGAACCGTTAAAGATAGAGCTCTGGATCAGCTTGCTTATTAATATACACATAAAAACCTATCATCTGCAAAAATAAATTCGATTCTATCTTGCTTGGTTCAATAGATATATATACTTATCCCTTTTAGTCGGTTAACCCCACCCATTTTGACGTAGAAATTGAACCGTTAACGATAGAACCTTAGATCAGCTTATGGATTAGTATACACATTAACACCTATCATCTTCAAAAACAAAATCGATTCTATCTTGCTTGGTTCAATAGATATGGATACTTATCCCTTTTAGTCGGTTAACCCCACCCACCTTGACGTAGAAATTGAACCGTTAACGATAGAACCTTGTACCAGCTTGTGGATTAATATACACATAAAAGCCTATCATCTGCAAATATAGATTCGATTCTATCTTGCTTGGTTCAATAGATATGGATACTTATCCCTTTTAGTCGGTTAACCCCACCCACTTTGACGTAGAAATTGAACCGTTAACGATAGAACCTTAGACCAGCTTGTGGATTAATATACACATTAACACCTATCATCTTCAAAAACAAAATCGATTATATCTTGCTTGGTTCAATAGATATATATACTTATCCCTTTTAGTCGGTTAACCCCACCCACTTTGACGAAGAAATTGAACCGTTAACGATAGAACCTTAGATCAAGTTGTGGATTAATATACACATAAAAACCTACCATTTGCAAAAATAAAATCGATTCTATCTTGCTTGGTTCAATAGATATGGATACTTATCCCTTTTAGTCGGTTAACCCCACCCACTTTGACGTAGAAATTGAACCGTTAAAGATAGAGCTTTGGATCAGCTTGCTTATTAATATACACATAAAAACCTATCATCTGCAAAAATAAATTCGATTCTATCTTGCTTGGTTCAATAGATATATATACTTATCCCTTTTAGTCGGTTAACCCCACCCACTTTGACGTAGAAATTGAACCGTTAACGATAGAACCTTAGATCAGCTTGTGGATTAATATACACATAAAAACCTACCATTTGCAAAAATAAAATCGATTCTATCTTGCTTGGTTCAATAGATATGGATACTTATCCCTTTTAGTCGGTTAACCCCAGCCACTTTGACGTAGAAATTGAACCGTTAAAGATAGAGCTTTGGATCAGCTTGCTTATTAATATACACATAAAAACCTATCATCTGCAAAAATAAATTCGATTCTATCTTGCTTGGTTCAATAGATATATATACTTATCCCTTTTAGTCGGTTAACCCCACCCACTTTGACGTAGAAATTGAACCGTTGACGATAGAACCTTAGATCAGCTTGTGGATTAATATACACATTAGCACCTATCAACTTCAAAAACAAAATCGATTCTATCTTGCTTGGTTCAATAGATATGGATACTTATCCCTTTTAGTCGGTTAACCCCACCCACTTTGGCGTAGAAATTGAACCGTTAACGATAGAACCTTAGATCAGCTTGTGGATTAATATACACATTAGCACCTATCATCTTCAAAAACAAAATCGATTTTATCTTGCTTGGTTCAATAGATATATATACTTATCCCTTTTAGTCGGTTAACCCCACCCACTTTGGCGTAGAAATTGAACCGTTAACGATAGAACCTAAGATCAGCTTGTGGATTAATATACACACAAAAACCTACCATTTGCAAAAATAAAATCGATTCTATCTTGCTTGGTTCAATAGATATGGATACTTATCCCTTTTAGTCGGTTAACCCCACCCACCATGACGTAGAAATTGAACCGTTAACGATAGAACCTTGTACCAGCTTGTGGATTAATATACACATAAAAGCCTATCATCTGCAAATATAGATTCGATTCTATCTTGCTTGGTTCAATAGATATGGATACTTATCCCTTTTAGTCGGTTAACCCCACCCACTTTGACGTAGAAATTGAACCGTTAACGATAGAACCTTAGACCAGCTTGCGGATTAATATACACATAAAAGCCTATCATCTGCAAATATAGATTCGATTCTATCTTGCTTGGTTCAATAGATATGGATACTTATCCCTTTTAGTCGGTTAACCCCACCCACCATGACGTAGAAATTGAACCGTTAACGATAGAACCTTGTACCAGCTTGTGGATTAATATACACATAAAAGCCTATCATCTGCAAATATAGATTCGATTCTATCTTGCTTGGTTCAATAGATATGGATACTTATCCCTTTTAGTCGGTTAACCCACCCACTTTGACGTAGAAATTGAACCGTTAACGATGGAACCTTGTGTCAGCTTGTGGATTAATATACACATAAAAGCCTATCATCTGCAAAAATAGATTCGATTCTATCTTGCTAGGTTCAATAGATATGTATACTTATCTTTTTTAGTCGGTTAACCCCACCCAGTATGACGTAGAAATTGAACCGTTAGCGATAGAACCTTGGATCAGCTTGTGGATTAATATACACATAAAAACCTACCATCTGCAAAAATAAATTCGATTCTATCTTGCTTGGTTCAATAGATATATATACTTATCCCTTTTAGTCGGTTAACCCCACCCACTTTGACGTAGAAATTGAACCGTTAACGATAGAACCTTAGATCAGCTTGTGGATTAATATACACATAAAAACCTACCATTTGCAAAAATAAAATCGATTCTATCTTGCTTGGTTCAATAGATATGGATACTTATCCCTTTTAGTCGGTTAACCCTACCCACTTTGACGTAGAAATTGAACCGTTAAAGATAGAGCTTTGGATCAGCTTGCTTATTAATATACACATAAAAACCTATCATCTGCAAAAATAAATTCGATTCTATCTTGCTTGGTTCAATAGATATATATACTTATCCCTTTTAGTCGGTTAACCCCACCCACTTTGACGTAGAAATTGAACCGTTAACGATAGAACCTTAGATCAGCTTGTGGATTAATATACACATTATCACCTATCATCTTCAAAAACAAAATCGATTCTATCTTGCTTGGTTCAATAGATATGGATACTTATCCCTTTTAGTCGGTTAACCCCACCCACCTTGACGTAGAAATTGAACCGTTAACGATAGAACCTTGTACCAGCTTGTGGATTAATATACACATAAAAGCCTATCATCTGCAAATATAGATTCGATTCTATCTTGTTTGGTTCAATAGATATGGATACTTATCCCTTTTAGTCGGTTAACCCCACCCACTTTGACGTAGAAATTGAACCGTTAACGATAGAACCTTAGACCAGCTTGTGGATTAATATACACATTAACACCTATCATCTTCAAAAACAAAATCGATTATATCTTGCTTGGTTCAATAGATATATATACTTATCCCTTTTAGTCGGTTAACCCCACCCACTTTGACGAAGAAATTGAACCGTTAACGATAGAACCTTAGATCAGCTTGTGGCTTAATATACACATTAACACCTATCATCTTCAAAAACAAAATCGATTCTATCTTGCTTGGTTCAATAGATATGGATACTTATCCCTTTTAGTCAGTTAACCCCACCCACTTTGACGTAAAAATTGAACCGTTAACGATAGAACCTTGTATCAGCTTGTGGATTAATATACACATAAAAGCCTATCATCTGCAAAAATAGATTCGATTCTATCTTGCTAGGTTCAATAGATATGGATACTTATCCCTTTTAGTCGGTTAACCCCACCCACTTTGACGTAGAAATTGAACCGTTAACGATAGAACCTTGTATCAGCTTGTGGATTAATATACACATAAAAGCCTATCATCTGCAAAAATAGATTCGATTCTATCTTGCTAGGTTCAATAGATATGTATACTTATCCCTTTTCGTCGGTTAACCCCACCCACTATGACGTAGAAATTGAACCATAAAGACAGAGCCTTGGATCAGCTTATGGATTAATATACACATAAAAACCTATCATCTTCAAAAACAAAATCGATTATATCTTGCTTGGTTCAATAGATATGGATACTTGTCCCTTTTAGTCGGTTAACCCCACCCACTTTGACATAGAAATTGAACCGTTAACGATAGAACCTTGGATCAGCTTGTGGATTAATATACACATAAAAACTTATCATATGCAAAAACAAAATCGATTATATCTTGCTTGGTTCAATAGATATGTACACTTATCCCTTTTATTCGGTTAACCCCACCCACAATAGATATGGACAATTTTCCCTTTTAGTCAGTTAACCCCACCCAGTATGACGTAGAAATTGAACCGTTAAAGATAGAGCTTTGGATCAGCTTGTGGATTAATATAAACATAAAAACCTATCATCTTCAAAAACAAAATCGATTCTATCTTGCTTGGTTCAATAGATATGGATACTTATCTCTTTTAGTCGGTTAACCCCACCCACTTTGACATAGAAATTGAACCGTTAACGATAGAACCTTGGATCAGCTTGTGGCTTAATGTACACATTAACACCTATCATCTTCAAAAACAAAATCGATTCTATCTTGCTTGGTTCAATAGATATGGATACTTATCCCTTTTAGTCGGTTAACCCACCCACTTTGACGTAGAAATTGAACCGTTAACGATAGAACCTTAGACCAGCTTGTGGATTAATATACACATTAACACCTATCATCTTCAAAAACAAAATCGATTATATCTTGCTTGGTTCAATAGATATATATACTTATCCCTTTTAGTCGGTTAACCCCACCCACTTTGACGAAGAAATTGAACCGTTAACGATAGAACCTTAGATCAGCTTGTGGCTTAATATACACATTAACACCTATCATCTTCAAAAACAAAATCGATTCTATCTTGCTTGGTTCAATAGATATGGATACTTATCCCTTTTAGTCAGTTAACCCCACCCACTTTGACGTAAAAATTGAACCGTTAACGATAGAACCTTGTATCAGCTTGTGGATTAATATACACATAAAAGCCTATCATCTGCAAAAATAGATTCGATTCTATCTTGCTTGGTTCAATAGATATGGATACTTATCCCTTTTAGTCGGTTAACCCCACCCACTTTGACGTAGAAATTGAACCGTTAACGATAGAACCTTAGACCAGCTTGTGGATTAATATACACATAAAAACCTATCATCTTCAAAAACAAAATCGATTCTATCTTGCTTGGTTCAATAGATATGGATACTTATCTCTTTTAGTCGGTTAACCCCACCCACTTTGACATAGAAATTGAACCGTTAACGATAGAACCTTGGATCAGCTTGTGGCTTAATGTACACATTAACACCTATCATCTTCAAAAACAAAATCGATTCTATCTTGCTTGGTTCAATAGATATGGATACTTATCCCTTTTAGTCGGTTAACCCACCCACTTTGACGTAGAAATTGAACCGTTAACGATAGAACCTTGTGTCAGCTTGTGGATTAATATACACATAAAAGCCTATCATCTGCAAAAATAGATTCGATTCTATCTTGCTAGGTTCAATAGATATGTATACTTATCTTTTTTAGTCGGTTAACCCAACCCAGTATGACGTAGAAATTGAACCGTTAGCGATAGAACCTTGGATCAGCTTGTGGATTAATATACACATAAAAACCTACCATCTGCAAAAATAAATTCGATTCTATCTTGCTTGGTTCAATAGATATATATACTTATCCCTTTTAGTCGGTTAACCCCACCCACTTTGACGTAGAAATTGAACCGTTAACGATAGAACCTTAGATCAGCTTGTGGATTAATATACACATAAAAACCTACCATTTGCAAAAATAAAATCGATTCTATCTTGCTTGGTTCAATAGATATGGATACTTATCCCTTTTAGTCGGTTAACCCCACCCACTTTGACGTAGAAATTGAACCGTTAAAGATAGAGCTTTGGATCAGCTTGCTTATTAATATACACATAAAAACCTATCATCTGCAAAAATAAATTCGATTCTATCTTGCTTGGTTCAATAGATATATATACTTATCCCTTTTAGTCGGTTAACCCCACCCACTTTGACGTAGAAATTGAACCGTTAACGATAGAACCTTAGATCAGCTTGTGGATTAATATACACATTAACACCTATCATCTTCAAAAACAAAATCGATTCTATCTTGCTTGGTTCAATAGATATGGATACTTATCCCTTTTAGTCGGTTAACCCCACCCACTTTGACGTAGAAATTGAACCGTTAACGATAGAACCTTAGATCAGCTTGTGGATAAATATACACATTAACACCTATCATCTCCAAAAACAAAATCGATTCTATCTTGCTTGGTTCAATAGATATGGATACTTATCCCTTTTAGTCGGTTAACCCCACCCACCTTGACGTAGAAATTGAACCGTTAACGATAGAACCTTGTACCAGCTTGTGGATTAATATACACATAAAAGCCTATCATCTGCAAATATAGATTCGATTCTATCTTGCTTCGTTCAATAGATATGGATACTTATCCCTTTTAGTCGGTTAACCACACCCACTTTGACGTAGAAATTGAACCGTTAACGATAGAATCTTAGACCAGCTTGCGGATTAATATACACATAAAAGCCTATCATCTGCAAATATAGATTCGATTCTATCTTGCTTGGTTCAATAGATATGGATACTTATCCCTTTTAGTCGGTTAACCCACCCACTTAGACGTAGAAATTGAACCGTTAACGATAGAACCTTGTGTCAGCTTGTGGATTAATATACACATAAAAGCCTATCATCTGCAAAAATAGATTCGATTCTATCTTGCTAGGTTCAATAGATATGTATACTTATCTTTTTTAGTCGGTTAACCCCACCCAGTATGACGTAGAAATTGAACCGTTAACGATAGCACCTTAGACCAGCTTGTGGATTAATATACACATTAACGCCTATCATCTTCAAAAACAAAATCGATTATATCTTGCTTGGTTCAATAGATATGGATACTTATCCCTTTTAGTCGGTTAACCCTACCCACTTTGACGTAGAAATTGAACCGTTAAAGATAGAGCTCTGGATCAGCTTGCTTATTAATATACACATAAAAACCTATCATCTGCAAAAATAAATTCGATTCTATCTTGCTTGGTTCAATAGATATATATACTTATCCCTTTTAGTCGGTTAACCCCACCCATTTTGACGTAGAAATTGAACCGTTAACGATAGAACCTTAGATCAGCTTATGGATTAATATACACATTAACACCTATCATCTTCAAAAACAAAATCGATTCTATCTTGCTTGGTTCAATAGATATGGATACTTATCCCTTTTAGTCGGTTAACCCCACCCACCTTGACGTAGAAATTGAACCGTTAACGATAGAACCTTGTACCAGCTTGTGGATTAATATACACATAAAAGCCTATCATCTGCAAATATAGATTCGATTCTATCTTGCTTGGTTCAATAGATATGGATACTTATCCCTTTTAGTCGGTTAACCCCACCCACTTTGACGTAGAAATTGAACCGTTAACGATAGAACCTTAGACCAGCTTGTGGATTAATATACACATTAACACCTATCATCTTCAAAAACAAAATCGATTATATCTTGCTTGGTTCAATAGATATATATATTTATCCCTTTTAGTCGGTTAACCCCACCCACTTTGACGAAGAAATTGAACCGTTAACGATAGAACCTTAGATCAGCTTGTGGCTTAATATACACATTAACACCTATCATCTTCAAAAACAAAATCGATTCTATCTTGCTTGGTTCAATAGATATGGATACTTATCCCTTTTAGTCAGTTAACCCCACCCACTTTGACGTAAAAATTGAACCGTTAACGATAGAACCTTGTATCAGCTTGTGGATTAATATACACATAAAAGCCTATCATCTGCAAAAATAGATTCGATTCTATCTTGCTAGGTTCAATAGATATGGATACTTATCCCTTTTAGTCGGTTAACCCCACCCACTTTGACCTAGAAATTGAACCGTTAACGATAGAACCTTGTATCAGCTTGTGGATTAATATACACATAAAAGCCTATCATCTGCAAAAATAGATTCGATTCTATCTTGCTAGGTTCAATAGATATGTATACTTATCCCTTTTCGTCGGTTAACCCCACCCACTATGACGTAGAAATTGAACCATAAAGACAGAGCCTTGGATCAGCTTATGGATTAATATACACATAAAAACCTATCATCTTCAAAAACAAAATCGATTATATCTTGCTTGGTTCAATAGATATGGATACTTATCCCTTTTAGTCGGTTAACCCCACCCACTTTGACATAGAAATTGAACCGTTAACGATAGAACCTTGGATCAGCTTGTGGATTAATATACACATAAAAACTTATCATATGCAAAAACAAAATCGATTATATCTTGCTTGGTTCAATAGATATGTACACTTATCCCTTTTATTCGGTTAACCCCACCCACAATAGATATGGACACTTTTCCCTTTTAGTCAGTTAACCCCACCCAGTATGACGTAGAAATTGAACCGTTAAAGATAGAGCTTTGGATCAGCTTGAGGATTAATATAAACATAAAAACCTATCATCTTCAAAAACAAAATCGATTCTATCTTGCTTGGTTCAATAGATATGGATACTTATCCCTTTTAGTCGGTTAACCCCACCCACTTTGACGTAGAAATTGAACCGTTAACGATAGAACCTTAGACCAGCTTGTGGATTAATATACACATAAAAACCTATCATCTTCAAAAACAAAATCGATTCTATCTTGCTTGGTTCAATAGATATGGATACTTATCCCTTTTAGTCGGTTAACCCCACCCACTTTGACATAGAAATTGAACCGTTAACGATAGAACCTTGGATCAGCTTGTGGCTTAATGTACACATTAACACCTATCATCTTCAAAAACAAAATCGATTCTATCTTGCTTGGTTCAATAGATATGGATACTTATCCCTTTTAGTCGGTTAACCCCACCCACTTTGACGTAGAAATTGAACCGTTAACGATAGAACCTTAGATCAGCTTGTGGATTAATATACACATTAACACCTATCATCTTCAAAAACAAAATCGATTCTATCTTGCTTGGTTCAATAGATATGGATACTTATCCCTTTTAGTCGGTTAACCCCACCCACTTTGACGTAGAAATTGAACCGTTAACGATAGAACCTTGTACCAGCTTGTGGATTAATATACACATAAAAGCCTATCATCTGCAAATATAGATTCGATTCTATCTTGCTTGGTTCAATAGATATGGATACTTATCCGTTTTAGTCGGTTAACCCCACCCACTTTGACGTAGAAATTGAACCGTTAACGATAGAACCTTAGACCAGCTTGTGGATTAATATACACATTAACACCTATCAACTTCAAAAACAAAATCGATTATATCTTGCTTGGTTCAATAGATATATATACTTATCCCTTTTAGTCGGTTAACCCCACCCAATTTGACGAAGAAATTGAACCGTTAACGATAGAACCTTAGATCAGCTTGTGGCTTAATATACACATTAACACCTATCATCTTCAAAAACAAAATCGATTCTATCTTGCTTGGTTCAATAGATATGGATACTTATCCCTTTTAGTCAGTTAACCCCACCCACTTTGACGTAAAAATTGAACCATTAACGATAGAACCTTGTATCAGCTTGTGGATTAATATACACATAAAAGCCTATCATCTTCAAAAACAAAATCGATTCTATCTTGCTTGGTTCAATAGATATGGATACTTATCCCTTTTAGTCAGTTAACCCCACCCACTTTGACGTAAAAATTTAACCGTTAACGATAGAACCTTGGATCAGCTTGTGGATTAATATACACATAAAAACTACCATCTGCAAAAACAAATTCGATTCTATCTTGCTTGGTTCAATAGATATATATACTTATCCCTTTTAGTCGGTTAACCCCACCCACTATGACGTAAAAATTGAACCGTTAGCGATAGAACCTTGGATCAGCTTGTGGATTAATATACACATAAAAACCTACCATCTGAAAAAATAAATTCGATTCTATCTTGCTTGGTTCAATAGATATGGATACTTATCCCTTTTAGTCGGTTAAACCCACCCACTTTGACGTAGAAATCGAACCGTTAAAGATAGAGCTTTGGATCAGCTTGCTTATTAATATACACATAAAAACTTATCATCTGCAAAAATAAATTCGATTCTATCTTGCTTGGTTCAATAGATATATATACTTATCCCTTTTAGTCGGTTAACCCCACCCACTTTGACGAAGAAATTGAACCGTTAACGATAGAACCTTAGATCAGCTTGTGGCTTAATATACACATTAACACCTATCATCTTCAAAAACAAAATCGATTCTATCTTGCTTGGTTCAATAGATATGGATACTTATCCCTTTTAGTCAGTTAACCCCACCCACTTTGACGTAAAAATTGAACCGTTAACGATAGAACCTTGTATCAGCTTGTGGATTAATATACACATAAAAGCCTATCATCTTCAAGAACAAAATCGATTCTATCTTGCTTGGTTCAATAGATATGGATACTTATCCCTTTTAGTCGGTTAACCCTACCCACTTTGACGTAGAAATTGAACCGTTAAAGATAGGGCTTTGGATCAGCTTGCTTATTAATATACACATAAAAACCTATCATCTGCAAAAATAAATTCGATTCTATCTTGCTTGGTTCAATAGATATATATACTTATCCCTTTTAGTCGGTTAACCCCACCCACTTTGACATAGAAATTGAACCGTTAACGATAGAACCTTGGATCAGCTTGTGGCTTAATGTACACATTAACACCTATCATCTTCAAAAACAAAATCGATTCTATCTTGCTTGGTTCAATAGATATGGATACTTATCCCTTTTAGTCGGTTAACCCCACCCACTTTGACATAGAAATTGAACCGTTAACGATAGAACCTTGGATCAGCTTGTGGCTTAATTTACACATTAACACCTATCATCTTCAAAAACAAAATCGATTCTATCTTGCTTGGTTCAATAGATATATATACTTATCCCTTTTAGTCGGTTAACCCCACCCACTTTGACATAGAAATTGAACCGTTAACGACAGAACCTTGGATCAGCTTGTGGCTTAATATACACATTAACACCTATCATCTTCAAAAACAAAATCGATTCTATCTTGCTTGGTTCAATAGATATGGATACTTATCCCTTTTAGTCAGTTAACCCCACCCACTTTGACGTAAAAATTGAACCGTTAACGATAGAACCTTGTATCAGCTTGTGGATTAATATACACATAAAAGCCTATCATCTTCAAAAACAAAATCGATTCTATCTTGCTTGGTTCAATAGATATGGATACTTATCCCTTTTAGTCAGTTAACCCCACCCACTTTGACGTAAAAATTTAACCGTTAACGATAGAACCTTGGATCAGCTTGTGGATTAATATACACATAAAAACTACCATCTGCAAAAACAAATTCGATTCTATCTTGCTTGGTTCAATAGATATATATACTTATCCCTTTTAGTCGGTTAACCCCACCCACTATGACGTAAAAATTGAACCGTTAGCGATAGAACCTTGGATCAGCTTGTGGATTAATATACACATAAAAACCTACCATCTGAAAAAATAAATTCGATTCTATCTTGCTTGGTTCAATAGATATGGATACTTATCCCTTTTAGTCGGTTAAACCCACCCACTTTGACGTAGAAATTGAACCGTTAAAGATAGAGCTTTGGATCAGCTTGCTTATTAATATACACATAAAAACTTATCATCTGCAAAAATAAATTCGATTCTATCTTGCTTGGTTCAATAGATATATATACTTATCCCTTTTAGTCGGTTAACCCCACCCACTTTGACGAAGAAATTGAACCGTTAACGATAGAACCTTAGATCAGCTTGTGGCTTAATATACACATTAACACCTATCATCTTCAAAAACAAAATCGATTCTATCTTGCTTGGTTCAATAGATATGGATACTTATCCCTTTTAGTCAGTTAACCCCACCCACTTTGACGTAAAAATTGAACCGTTAACGATAGAACCTTGTATCAGCTTGTGGATTAATATACACATAAAAGCCTATCATCTTCAAGAACAAAATCGATTCTATCTTGCTTGGTTCAATAGATATGGATACTTATCCCTTTTAGTCGGTTAACCCTACCCACTTTGACGTAGAAATTGAACCGTTAACGATAGAACCTTGGATCAGCTTGTGGCTTAATGTACACATTAACACCTATCATCTTCAAAAACAAAATCGATTCTATCTTGCTTGGTTCAATAGATATGGATACTTATCCCTTTTAGTCGGTTAACCCCACCCACTTTGACGTAGAAATTGAACCGTTAACGATAGAACCTTAGATCAGCTTGTGGATTAATATACACATTAACACCTATCATCTTCAAAAACAAAATCGATTCTATCTTGCTTGGTTCAATAGATATGGATACTTATCCCTTTTAGTCGGTTAACCCCACCCACTTTGACGTAGAAATTGAACCGTTAACGATAGAACCTTAGATCAGCTTGTGGATTAATATACACATTAACACCTATCATCTTCAAAAACAAAATCGATTCTATCTTGCTTGGTTCAATAGATATGGATACTTATCCCTTTTAGTCGGTTAACCCCACCCACTTTGACGTAGAAATTGAACCGTTAACGATAGAACCTTGTACCAGCTTGTGGATTAATATACACATAAAAGCCTATCATCTGCAAATATAGATTCGATTCTATCTTGCTTGGTTCAATAGATATGGATACTTATCCGTTTTAGTCGGTTAACCCCACCCACTTTGACATAGAAATTGAACCGTTAACGATAGAACCTTGGATCAGCTTGTGGCTTAATGTACACATTAACACCTATCATCTTCAAAAACAAAATCGATTCTATCTTGCTTGGTTCAATAGATATGGATACTTATCCCTTTTAGTCGGTTAACCCCACCCACTTTGACGTAGAAATTGAACCGTTAACGATAGAACCTTAGATCAGCTTGTGGATTAATATACACATTAACACCTATCATCTTCAAAAACAAAATCGATTCTATCTTGCTTGGTTCAATAGATATGGATACTTATCCCTTTTAGTCGATTAACCCCACCCACTTTGACGTAGAAATTGAACCGTTAACGATAGAACCTTGTACCAGCTTGTGGATTAATATACACATAAAAGCCTATCATCTGCAAATATAGATTCGATTCTATCTTGCTTGGTTCAATAGATATGGATACTTATCCGTTTTAGTCGGTTAACCCCACCCACTTTGACGTAGAAATTGAACCGTTAACGATAGAACCTTAGACCAGCTTGTGGATTAATATACACATTAACACCTATCAACTTCAAAAACAAAATCGATTATATCTTGCTTGGTTCAATAGATATATATACTTATCCCTTTTAGTCGGTTAACCCCACCCAATTTGACGAAGAAATTGAACCGTTAACGATAGAACCTTAGATCAGCTTGTGGCTTAATATACACATTAACACCTATCATCTTCAAAAACAAAATCGATTCTATCTTGCTTGGTTCAATAGATATGGATACTTATCCCTTTTAGTCAGTTAACCCCACCCATTTTGACGTAAAAATTGAACCGTTAAAGATAGAGCTTTGTATCAGCTTGAGGATTAATATAAACATAAAAACCTATCATCTTCAAAAACAAAATCGATTCTATCTTGCTTGGTTCAATAGATATGGATACTTATCCCTTTTAGTCGGTTAACCCCACCCACTTTGACGTAGAAATTGAACCGTTAACGATAGAACCTTAGACCAGCTTGTGGATTAATATACACATAAAAACCTATCATCTTCAAAAACAAAATCGATTCTATCTTGCTTGGTTCAATAGATATGGATACTTATCCCTTTTAGTCGGTTAACCCCACCCACTTTGACATAGAAATTGAACCGTTAACGATAGAACCTTGGATCAGCTTGTGGCTTAATGTACACATTAACACCTATCATCTTCAAAAACAAAATCGATTCTACCTTGCTTGGTTCAATAGATATGGATACTTATCCCTTTTAGTCGGTTAACCCCACCCACTTTGACGTAGAAATTGAACCGTTAACGATAGAACCTTAGATCAGCTTGTGGATTAATATACACATTAACACCTATCATCTTCAAAAACAAAATCGATTCTATCTTGCTTGGTTCAATAGATATGGATACTTATCCCTTTTAGTCGGTTAACCCCACCCACTTTGACGTAGAAATTGAACCGTTAACGATAGAACCTTGTACCAGCTTGTGGATTAATATACACATAAAAGCCTATCATCTGCAAATATAGATTCGATTCTATCTTGCTTGGTTCAATAGATATGGATACTTATCCGTTTTAGTCGGTTAACCCCACCCACTTTGACGTAGAAATTGAACCGTTAACGATAGAACCTTAGACCAGCTTGTGGATTAATATACACATTAACACCTATCAACTTCAAAAACAAAATCGATTATATCTTGCTTGGTTCAATAGATATATATACTTATCCCTTTTAGTCGGTTAACCCCACCCAATTTGACGAAGAAATTGAACCGTTAACGATAGAACCTTAGATCAGCTTGTGGCTTAATATACACATTAACACCTATCATCTTCAAAAACAAAATCGATTCTATCTTGCTTGGTTCAATAGATATGGATACTTATCCCTTTTAGTCAGTTAACCCCACCCACTTTGACGTAAAAATTGAACCGTTAACGATAGAACCTTGTATCAGCTTGTGGATTAATATACACATAAAAGCCTATCATCTTCAAAAACAAAATCGATTCTATCTTGCTTGGTTCAATAGATATGGATACTTATCCCTTTTAGTCAGTTAACCCCACCCACTTTGACGTAAAAATTTAACCGTTAACGATAGAACCTTGGATCAGCTTGTGGATTAATATACACATAAAAACTACCATCTGCAAAAACAAATTCGATTCTATCTTGCTTGGTTCAATAGATATATATACTTATCCCTTTTAGTCGGTTAACCCCACCCACTATGACGTAAAAATTGAACCGTTAGCGATAGAACCTTGGATCAGCTTGTGGATTAATATACACATAAAAACCTACCATCAGAAAAAATAAATTCGATTCTATCTTGCTTGGTTCAATAGATATGGATACTTATCCCTTTTAGTCGGTTAAACCCACCCACTTTGACGTAGAAATTGAACCGTTAAAGATAGAGCTTTGGATCAGCTTGCTTATTAATATACACATAAAAACTTATCATCTGCAAAAATAAATTCGATTCTATCTTGCTTGGTTCAATAGATATATATACTTATCCCTTTTAGTCGGTTAACCCCACCCACTTTGACGAAGAAATTGAACCGTTAACGATAGAACCTTAGATCAGCTTGTGGCTTAATATACACATTAACACCTATCATCTTCAAAAACAAAATCGATTCTATCTTGCTTGGTTCAATAGATATGGATACTTATCCCTTTTAGTCAGTTAACCCCACCCACTTTGACGTAAAAATTGAACCGTTAACGATAGAACCTTGTATCAGCTTGTGGATTAATATACACATAAAAGCCTATCATCTTCAAGAACAAAATCGATTCTATCTTGCTTGGTTCAATAGATATGGATACTTATCCCTTTTAGTCGGTTAACCCAACCCACTTTGACGTAGAAATTGAACCGTTAAAGATAGGGCTTTGGATCAGCTTGCTTATTAATATACACATAAAAACCTATCATCTGCAAAAACAAATTCGATTCTATCTTGCTTGGTTCAATAGATATATATACTTATCCCTTTTAGTCAGTTAACCCCACCCACTTTGACGTAAAAATTGAACCGTTAACGATAGAACCTTGTATCAGCTTGTGGATTAATATACACATAAAAGCCTATCATCTGCAAAAATAGATTCGATTCTATCTTGCTAGGTTCAATAGATATGGATACTTATCCCTTTTAGTCGGTTAACCCCACCCACTTTGACGTAGAAATTGAACCGTTAACGATAGAACCTTGTATCAGCTTGTGGATTAATATACACATAAAAGCCTATCATCTGCAAAAATAGATTCGATTCTATCTTGCTAAGTTCAATAGATATGTATACTTATCCCTTTTCGTCGGTTAACCCCACCCACTATGACGTAGAAATTGAACCATAAAGACAGAGCCTTGGATCAGCTTATGGATTAATATACACATAAAAACCTATCATCTTCAAAAAAAAAATCGATTATATCTTGCTTGGTTCAATAGATATGGATACTTATCCCTTTTAGTCGGTTAACCCCACCCACTTTGACATAGAAATTGAACCGTTAACGATAGAACCTTGGATCAGCTTGTGGATTAATATACACATAAAAACTTATCATATGCAAAAACAAAATCGATTATATCTTGCTTGGTTCAATAGATATGTACACTTATCCCTTTTATTCGGTTAACCCCACCCACAATAGATATGGACACTTTTCCCTTTTAGTCAGTTAACCCCACCCAGTATGACGTAGAAGTTGAACCGTTAAAGATAGAGCTTTGGATCAGCTTGTGGATTAATATAAACATAAAAACCTATCATCTTCAAAAACAAAATCGATTCTATCTTGCTTGGTTCAATAGATATGGATACTTATCCCTTTTAGTCGGTTAACCCCACCCACTTTGACGTAGAAATTGAACCTTAGACCAGCTTGTGGATTAATATACACATAAAAACCTATCATCTTCAAAAACAAAATCGATTCTATCTTGCTTGGTTCAATAGATATGGATACTTATCCCTTTTAGTCGGTTAACCCCACCCACTTTGACATAGAAATTGAACCGTTAACGATAGAACCTTGGATCAGCTTGTGGCTTAATGTACACATTAACACCTATCATCTTCAAAAACAAAATCGATTCTATCTTGCTAGGTTCAATAGATATGTATACTTATCTTTTTTAGTCGGTTAACCCCACCCAGTATGACGTAGAAATTGAACCGTTAGCGATAGAACCTTGGATCAGCTTGTGGATTAATATACACATAAAAACCTACCATCTGCAAAAATAAATTCGATTCTATCTTGCTTGGTTCAATAGATATATATACTTATCCCTTTTAGTCGGTTAACCCCACCCACTTTGACGTAGAAATTGAACCGTTAACGATAGAACCTTAGATCAGCTTGTGGATTAATATACACATAAAAAACTACCATTTGCAAAAATAAAATCGATTCTATCTTGCTTGGTTCAATAGATATGGATACTTATCCCTTTTAGTTGGTTAACCCCACCCACTTTGACGTAGAAATTGAACCGTTAAAGATAGAGCTTTGGATCAGCTTGCTTATTAATATACACATAAAAACCTATCATCTGCAAAAATAAATTCGATTCTATCTTGCTTGGTTCAATAGATATATATACTTATCCCTTTTAGTCGGTTAACCCCACCCACTTTGCCGTAGAAATTGAACCGTTAACGATAGAACCTTAGATCAGCTTGTGGATTAATATACACATTAACACCTATCATCTTCAAAAACAAAATCGATTCTATCTTGCTTGGTTCAATAGATATGGATACTTATCCCTTTTAGTCGGTTAACCCCACCCACTTTGACGTAGAAATTGAACCGTTAACGATAGAACCTTAGATCAGCTTGTGGATTAATATACACATTAACACCTATCATCTCGAAAAACAAAATCGATTCTATCTTGCTTGGTTCAATAGATATGGATACTTATCCCTTTTAGTCGGTTAACCCCACCCACCTTGACGTAGAAATTGAACCGTTAACGATAGAACCTTGTACCAGCTTGTGGATTAATATACACATAAAAGCCTATCATCTGCAAATATAGATTCGATTCTATCTTGCTTGGTTCAATAGATATGGATACTTATCCCTTTTAGTCGGTTAACCCCACCCACTTTGCCGTAGAAATTGAACCGTTAACGATAGAACCTTAGACCAGCTTGCGGATTAATATACACATAAAAGCCTATCATCTGCAAATATAGATTCGATTCTATCTTGCTTGGTTCAATAGATATGGATACTTATCCCTTTTAGTCGATTAACCCACCCACTTAGACGTAGAAATTGAACCGTTAACGATAGAACCTTGTGTCAGCTTGTGGATTAATATACACATAAAAGCCTATCATCTGCAAAAATAGATTCGATTCTATCTTGCTAGGTTCAATAGATATGTATACTTATCTTTTTTAGTCGGTTAACCCCACCCAGTATGACGTAGAAATTGAACCGTTAGCGATAGAACCTTGGGTCAGCTTGTGGATTAATATACACATAAAAACCTACCATCTGCAAAAATAAATTCGATTCTATCTTGCTTGGTTCAATAGATATATATACTTATCCCTTTTAGTCGGTTAACCCCACCCACCTTGACGTAGAAATTGAACCGTTAGCGATAGAACCTTAGATCAGCTTGTGGATTAATATACACATAAAAACCTACCATTTGCAAAAATAAAATCGATTCTGTCTTGCTTGGTTCAATAGATATGGATACTTATCCCTTTTAGTCGGTTAACCCTACCCACTTTGACGTAGAAATTGAACCGTTAAAGATAGAGCTCTGGATCAGCTTGCTTATTAATATACACATAAAAACCTATCATCTGCAAAAATAAATTCGATTCTATCTTGCTTGGTTCAATAGATATATATACTTATCCCTTTTAGTCGGTTAACCCCACCCACTTTGACGTAGAAATTGAACCGTTAACGATAGAACCTTAGATCAGCTTATGGATTAATATACACATTAACACCTATCATCTTCAAAAACAAAATCGATTCTATCTTGCTTGGTTCAATAGATATGGATACTTATCCCTTTTAGTCGGTTAACCCCACCCACCTTGACGTAGAAATTGAACCGTTAACGATAGAACCTTGTACCAGCTTGTGGATTAATATACACATAAAAGCCTATCATCTGCAAATATAGATTCGATTCTATCTTGCTTGGTTCAATAGATATGGATACTTATCCCTTTTAGTCGGTTAACCCCACCCACTTTGACGTAGAAATTGAACCGTTAACGATAGAACCTTAGACCAGCTTGTGGATTAATATACACATTAACACCTATCATCTTCAAAAACAAAATCGATTATATCTTGCTTGGTTCAATAGATATATATACTTATCCCTTTTAGGCGGTTAACCCCACCCACTTTGACGAAGAAATTGAACCGTTAACGATAGAACCTTAGATCAGCTTGTGGCTTAATATACACATTAACACCTATCATCTTCAAAAACAAAATCGATTCTATCTTGCTTGGTTCAATAGATATGGATACTTATCCCTTTTAGTCAGTTAACCCCACCCACTTTGACGTAAAAATTGAACCGTTAACGATAGAACCTTTTATCAGCTTGTGGATTAATATACACATAAAAGCCTATCATCTGCAAAAATAGATTCGATTCTATCTTGCTAGGTTCAATAGATATGGATACTTATCCCTTTTAGTCGGTTAACCCCACCCACTTTGACCTAGAAATTGAACCGTTAACGATAGAACCTTGTATCAGCTTGTGGATTAATATACACATAAAAGCCTATCATCTGCAAAAATAGATTCGATTCTATCTTGCTAGGTTCAATAGATATGTATACTTATCCCTTTTCGTCGGTTAACCCCACCCACTATGACGTAGAAATTGAACCATAAAGACAGAGCCTTGGATCAGCTTATGGATTAATATACACATAAAAACCTATCATCTTCAAAAACAAAATCGATTATATCTTGCTTGGTTCAATAGATATGGATACTTATCCCTTTTAGTCGGTTAACCCCACCCACTTTGACATAGAAATTGAACCGTTAACGATAGAACCTTGGATCAGCTTGTGGATTAATATACACATAAAAACTTATCATATGCAAAAACAAAATCGATTATATCTTGCTTGGTTCAATAGATATGTACACTTATCCCTTTTATTCGGTTAACCCCACCCACAATAGATATGGACACTTTTCCCTTTTAGTCAGTTAACCCCACCCAGTATGACGTAGAAATTGAACCGTTAAAGATAGAGCTTTGGATCAGCTTGTGGATTAATATAAACATAAAAACCTATCATCTTCAAAAACAAAATCGATTCTATCTTGCTTTGTTCAATAGATATGGATACTTATCCCTTTTAGTCGGTTAACCCCACCCACTTTGACGTAGAAATTGAACCGTTAACGATAGAACCTTAGACCAGCTTGTGGATTAATATACACATAAAAACCTATCATCTTCAAAAACAAAATCGATTCTATCTTGCTTGGTTCAATAGATATGGATACTTATCCCTTTTAGTCGGTTAACCCCACCCACTTTGACATAGAAATTGAACCGTTAACGATAGAACATTGGATCAGCTTGTGGCTTAATGTACGCATTAACACCTATCATCTTCAAAAACAAAATCGATTCTATCTTGCTTGGTTCAATAGATATGGATACTTATCCCTTTTAGTCGGTTAACCCCACCCACTTTGACGTAGAAATTGAACCGTTAACGATAGAACCTTAGATCAGCTTGTGGATTAATATACACATTAACACCTATCATCTTCAAAAACAAAATCGATTCTATCTTGCTTGGTTCAATAGATATGGATACTTATCCCTTTTAGTCGGTTAACCCCACCCACTTTGACGTAGAAATTGAACCGTTAACGATAGAACCTTGTACCAGCTTGTGGATTAATATACACATAAAAGCCTATCATCTGCAAATATAGATTCGATTCTATCTTGCTTGGTTCAATAGATATGGATACTTATCCGTTTTAGTCGGTTAACCCCACCCACTTTGACGTAGAAATTGAACCGTTAACGATAGAACCTTAGACCAGCTTGTGGATTAATATACACATTAACACCTATCATCTTCAAAAACAAAATCGATTATATCTTGCTTGGTTCAATAGATATATATACTTATCTCTTTTAGTCGGTTAACCCCACCCACTTTGACGAAGAAATTGAACCGTTAACGATAGAACCTTAGATCAGCTTGTGGCTTAATATACACATTAACACCTATCATCTTCAAAAACAAAATCGATTCTATCTTGCTTGGTTCAATAGATATGGATACTTATCCCTTTTAGTCAGTTAACCCCACCCACTTTGACGTAAAAATTTAACCGTTAACGATAGAACCTTGTATCAGCTTGTGGATTAATATACACATAAAAGCCTATCATCTTCAAAAACAAAATCGATTTTATCTTGCTTGGTTCAATAGATATGGATATTTATCCCTTTTAGTCAGTTAACCCCACCCACTTTGACGTAAAAATTTAACCGTTAACTAGAACCTTGGATCAGCTTGTGGATTAATATACACATAAAAACTACCATCTGCAAAAATAAATTCGATTCTATCTTGCTTGGTTCAATAGATATATATACTTATCCCTTTTAGTCGGTTAACCCCACCCACTATGACGTAAAAATTGAACCGTTAGCGATAGAACCTTGGATCAGCTTGTGGATTAATATACACATAAAAACCTACCATCTGAAAAAATAAATTCGATTCTATCTTGCTTGGTTCAATAGATATGGATACTTATCCCTTTTAGTCGGTTAAACCCACCCACTTTGACGTAGAAATTGAACCGTTAAAGATAGAGCTTTGGATCAGCTTACTTATTAATTTACACATAAAAACCTATCATCTGCAAAAATAGATTCGATTCTATCTTGCTAGGTTCAATAGATATGTATACTTATCCCTTTTAGTCGGTTAACCCCACCCAGTATGACGTAGAAATTGAACCGTTAGCGATAGAACCTTGGATCAGCTTGTGGATTAATATACACATAAAAACCTACCATCTGCAAAAATAAATTCGATTCTATCTTGCTTGGTTCAATAGATATATATACTTAACCCTTTTAGTCGGTTAACCCCACCCACTATGACGTAAAAATTGAACCGTTAAAGATAGAGCTTTGGATCAGCTTGCTTATTAATATACACATAAAAACCTATCATCTGCAAAAATAAATTCGATTCTATCTTGCTAGGTTCAATAGATATGTATACTTATCCCTTTTAGTCGGTTAACCCCACCCACTTTGACGTAGAAATTGAACCGTTAAAGATAGAACCTTGTATCAGCTTGTGGATTAATATACACATAAAAGCCTATCATCTTCAAGAACAAAATCGATTCTATCTTGCTTGGTTCAATAGATATGGATACTTATCCCTTTTAGTCGGTTAACCCTACCCACTTTGACGTAGAAATTGAACCGTTAAAGATAGGGCTTTGGATCAGCTTGCTTATTAATATACACATAAAAACCTATCATCTGCAAAAATAAATTCGATTCTATCTTGCTAGGTTCAATAGATATGTATACTTATCCCTTTTAGTCGGTTAACCCCACCCACTTTGACGTAGAAATTGAACCGTTAACGATAGAACCTTGTATCAGCTTGTGGATTAATATACACATAAAAGCCTATCATCTGCAAAAATAGATTCGATTCTATCTTGCTAGGTTCAATAGATATGTATACTTATCCCTTTTCGTCGGTTAACCCCACCCACTATGACGTAGAAATTGAACCATAAAGACAGAGCCTTGGATCAGCTTATGGATTAATATACACATTAACACCTATCAACTTCAAAAACAAAATCGATTATATCTTGCTTGGTTCAATAGATATATATACTTATCCCTTTTAGTCGGTTAACCCCACCCAATTTGACGAAGAAATTGAACCGTTAACGATAGAACCTTAGATCAGCTTGTGGCTTAATATACACATTAACACCTATCATCTTCAAAAACAAAATCGATTCTATCTTGCTTGGTTCAATAGATATGGATACTTATCCCTTTTAGTCAGTTAACCCCACCCACTTTGACGTAAAAATTGAACCATTAACGATAGAACCTTGTATCAGCTTGTGGATTAATATACACATAAAAGCCTATCATCTTCAAAAACAAAATCGATTCTATCTTGCTTGGTTCAATAGATATGGATACTTATCCCTTTTAGTCAGTTAACCCCACCCACTTTGACGTAAAAATTTAACCGTTAACGATAGAACCTTGGATCAGCTTGTGGATTAATATACACATAAAAACTACCATCTGCAAAAACAAATTCGATTCTATCTTGCTTGGTTCAATAGATATATATACTTATCCCTTTTAGTCGGTTAACCCCACCCACTATGACGTAAAAATTGAACCGTTAGCGATAGAACCTTGGATCAGCTTGTGGATTAATATACACATAAAAACCTACCATCTGAAAAAATAAATTCGATTCTATCTTGCTTGGTTCAATAGATATGGATACTTATCCCTTTTAGTCGGTTAAACCCACCCACTTTGACGTAGAAATCGAACCGTTAAAGATAGAGCTTTGGATCAGCTTGCTTATTAATATACACATAAAAACTTATCATCTGCAAAAATAAATTCGATTCTATCTTGCTTGGTTCAATAGATATATATACTTATCCCTTTTAGTCGGTTAACCCCACCCACTTTGACGAAGAAATTGAACCGTTAACGATAGAACCTTAGATCAGCTTGTGGCTTAATATACACATTAACACCTATCATCTTCAAAAACAAAATCGATTCTATCTTGCTTGGTTCAATAGATATGGATACTTATCCCTTTTAGTCAGTTAACCCCACCCACTTTGACGTAAAAATTGAACCGTTAACGATAGAACCTTGTATCAGCTTGTGGATTAATATACACATAAAAGCCTATCATCTTCAAGAACAAAATCGATTCTATCTTGCTTGGTTCAATAGATATGGATACTTATCCCTTTTAGTCGGTTAACCCTACCCACTTTGACGTAGAAATTGAACCGTTAAAGATAGGGCTTTGGATCAGCTTGCTTATTAATATACACATAAAAACCTATCATCTGCAAAAATAAATTCGATTCTATCTTGCTTGGTTCAATAGATATATATACTTATCCCTTTTAGTCGGTTAACCCCACCCACTTTGACATAGAAATTGAACCGTTAACGATAGAACCTTGGATCAGCTTGTGGCTTAATGTACACATTAACACCTATCATCTTCAAAAACAAAATCGATTCTATCTTGCTTGGTTCAATAGATATGGATACTTATCCCTTTTAGTCGGTTAACCCCACCCACTTTGACATAGAAATTGAACCGTTAACGATAGAACCTTGGATCAGCTTGTGGCTTAATTTACACATTAACACCTATCATCTTCAAAAACAAAATCGATTCTATCTTGCTTGGTTCAATAGATATATATACTTATCCCTTTTAGTCGGTTAACCCCACCCACTTTGACATAGAAATTGAACCGTTAACGACAGAACCTTGGATCAGCTTGTGGCTTAATATACACATTAACACCTATCATCTTCAAAAACAAAATCGATTCTATCTTGCTTGGTTCAATAGATATGGATACTTATCCCTTTTAGTCAGTTAACCCCACCCACTTTGACGTAAAAATTGAACCGTTAACGATAGAACCTTGTATCAGCTTGTGGATTAATATACACATAAAAGCCTATCATCTTCAAAAACAAAATCGATTCTATCTTGCTTGGTTCAATAGATATGGATACTTATCCCTTTTAGTCAGTTAACCCCACCCACTTTGACGTAAAAATTTAACCGTTAACGATAGAACCTTGGATCAGCTTGTGGATTAATATACACATAAAAACTACCATCTGCAAAAACAAATTCGATTCTATCTTGCTTGGTTCAATAGATATATATACTTATCCCTTTTAGTCGGTTAACCCCACCCACTATGACGTAAAAATTGAACCGTTAGCGATAGAACCTTGGATCAGCTTGTGGATTAATATACACATAAAAACCTACCATCTGAAAAAATAAATTCGATTCTATCTTGCTTGGTTCAATAGATATGGATACTTATCCCTTTTAGTCGGTTAAACCCACCCACTTTGACGTAGAAATTGAACCGTTAAAGATAGAGCTTTGGATCAGCTTGCTTATTAATATACACATAAAAACTTATCATCTGCAAAAATAAATTCGATTCTATCTTGCTTGGTTCAATAGATATATATACTTATCCCTTTTAGTCGGTTAACCCCACCCACTTTGACGAAGAAATTGAACCGTTAACGATAGAACCTTAGATCAGCTTGTGGCTTAATATACACATTAACACCTATCATCTTCAAAAACAAAATCGATTCTATCTTGCTTGGTTCAATAGATATGGATACTTATCCCTTTTAGTCAGTTAACCCCACCCACTTTGACGTAAAAATTGAACCGTTAACGATAGAACCTTGTATCAGCTTGTGGATTAATATACACATAAAAGCCTATCATCTTCAAGAACAAAATCGATTCTATCTTGCTTGGTTCAATAGATATGGATACTTATCCCTTTTAGTCGGTTAACCCTACCCACTTTGACGTAGAAATTGAACCGTTAACGATAGAACCTTGGATCAGCTTGTGGCTTAATGTACACATTAACACCTATCATCTTCAAAAACAAAATCGATTCTATCTTGCTTGGTTCAATAGATATGGATACTTATCCCTTTTAGTCGGTTAACCCCACCCACTTTGACGTAGAAATTGAACCGTTAACGATAGAACCTTAGATCAGCTTGTGGATTAATATACACATTAACACCTATCATCTTCAAAAACAAAATCGATTCTATCTTGCTTGGTTCAATAGATATGGATACTTATCCCTTTTAGTCGGTTAACCCCACCCACTTTGACGTAGAAATTGAACCGTTAACGATAGAACCTTAGATCAGCTTGTGGATTAATATACACATTAACACCTATCATCTTCAAAAACAAAATCGATTCTATCTTGCTTGGTTCAATAGATATGGATACTTATCCCTTTTAGTCGGTTAACCCCACCCACTTTGACGTAGAAATTGAACCGTTAACGATAGAACCTTGTACCAGCTTGTGGATTAATATACACATAAAAGCCTATCATCTGCAAATATAGATTCGATTCTATCTTGCTTGGTTCAATAGATATGGATACTTATCCGTTTTAGTCGGTTAACCCCACCCACTTTGACATAGAAATTGAACCGTTAACGATAGAACCTTGGATCAGCTTGTGGCTTAATGTACACATTAACACCTATCATCTTCAAAAACAAAATCGATTCTATCTTGCTTGGTTCAATAGATATGGATACTTATCCCTTTTAGTCGGTTAACCCCACCCACTTTGACGTAGAAATTGAACCGTTAACGATAGAACCTTAGATCAGCTTGTGGATTAATATACACATTAACACCTATCATCTTCAAAAACAAAATCGATTCTATCTTGCTTGGTTCAATAGATATGGATACTTATCCCTTTTAGTCGATTAACCCCACCCACTTTGACGTAGAAATTGAACCGTTAACGATAGAACCTTGTACCAGCTTGTGGATTAATATACACATAAAAGCCTATCATCTGCAAATATAGATTCGATTCTATCTTGCTTGGTTCAATAGATATGGATACTTATCCGTTTTAGTCGGTTAACCCCACCCACTTTGACGTAGAAATTGAACCGTTAACGATAGAACCTTAGACCAGCTTGTGGATTAATATACACATTAACACCTATCAACTTCAAAAACAAAATCGATTATATCTTGCTTGGTTCAATAGATATATATACTTATCCCTTTTAGTCGGTTAACCCCACCCAATTTGACGAAGAAATTGAACCGTTAACGATAGAACCTTAGATCAGCTTGTGGCTTAATATACACATTAACACCTATCATCTTCAAAAACAAAATCGATTCTATCTTGCTTGGTTCAATAGATATGGATACTTATCCCTTTTAGTCAGTTAACCCCACCCATTTTGACGTAAAAATTGAACCGTTAAAGATAGAGCTTTGTATCAGCTTGAGGATTAATATAAACATAAAAACCTATCATCTTCAAAAACAAAATCGATTCTATCTTGCTTGGTTCAATAGATATGGATACTTATCCCTTTTAGTCGGTTAACCCCACCCACTTTGACGTAGAAATTGAACCGTTAACGATAGAACCTTAGACCAGCTTGTGGATTAATATACACATAAAAACCTATCATCTTCAAAAACAAAATCGATTCTATCTTGCTTGGTTCAATAGATATGGATACTTATCCCTTTTAGTCGGTTAACCCCACCCACTTTGACATAGAAATTGAACCGTTAACGATAGAACCTTGGATCAGCTTGTGGCTTAATGTACACATTAACACCTATCATCTTCAAAAACAAAATCGATTCTACCTTGCTTGGTTCAATAGATATGGATACTTATCCCTTTTAGTCGGTTAACCCCACCCACTTTGACGTAGAAATTGAACCGTTAACGATAGAACCTTAGATCAGCTTGTGGATTAATATACACATTAACACCTATCATCTTCAAAAACAAAATCGATTCTATCTTGCTTGGTTCAATAGATATGGATACTTATCCCTTTTAGTCGGTTAACCCCACCCACTTTGACGTAGAAATTGAACCGTTAACGATAGAACCTTGTACCAGCTTGTGGATTAATATACACATAAAAGCCTATCATCTGCAAATATAGATTCGATTCTATCTTGCTTGGTTCAATAGATATGGATACTTATCCGTTTTAGTCGGTTAACCCCACCCACTTTGACGTAGAAATTGAACCGTTAACGATAGAACCTTAGACCAGCTTGTGGATTAATATACACATTAACACCTATCAACTTCAAAAACAAAATCGATTATATCTTGCTTGGTTCAATAGATATATATACTTATCCCTTTTAGTCGGTTAACCCCACCCAATTTGACGAAGAAATTGAACCGTTAACGATAGAACCTTAGGTCAGCTTGTGGCTTAATATACACATTAACACCTATCATCTTCAAAAACAAAATCGATTCTATCTTGCTTGGTTCAATAGATATGGATACTTATCCCTTTTAGTCAGTTAACCCCACCCACTTTGACGTAAAAATTGAACCGTTAACGATAGAACCTTGTATCAGCTTGTGGATTAATATACACATAAAAGCCTATCATCTTCAAAAACAAAATCGATTCTATCTTGCTTGGTTCAATAGATATGGATACTTATCCCTTTTAGTCAGTTAACCCCACCCACTTTGACGTAAAAATTTAACCGTTAACGATAGAACCTTGGATCAGCTTGTGGATTAATATACACATAAAAACTACCATCTGCAAAAACAAATTCGATTCTATCTTGCTTGGTTCAATAGATATATATACTTATCCCTTTTAGTCGGTTAACCCCACCCACTATGACGTAAAAATTGAACCGTTAGCGATAGAACCTTGGATCAGCTTGTGGATTAATATACACATAAAAACCTACCATCAGAAAAAATAAATTCGATTCTATCTTGCTTGGTTCAATAGATATGGATACTTATCCCTTTTAGTCGGTTAATCCCACCCACTTTGACGTAGAAATTGAACCGTTAAAGATAGAGCTTTGGATCAGCTTGCTTATTAATATACACATAAAAACTTATCATCTGCAAAAATAAATTCGATTCTATCTTGCTTGGTTCAATAGATATATATACTTATCCCTTTTAGTCGGTTAACCCCACCCACTTTGACGAAGAAATTGAACCGTTAACGATAGAACCTTAGATCAGCTTGTGGCTTAATATACACATTAACACCTATCATCTTCAAAAACAAAATCGATTCTATCTTGCTTGGTTCAATAGATATGGATACTTATCCCTTTTAGTCAGTTAACCCCACCCACTTTGACGTAAAAATTGAACCGTTAACGATAGAACCTTGTATCAGCTTGTGGATTAATATACACATAAAAGCCTATCATCTTCAAGAACAAAATCGATTCTATCTTGCTTGGTTCAATAGATATGGATACTTATCCCTTTTAGTCGGTTAACCCAACCCACTTTGACGTAGAAATTGAACCGTTAAAGATAGGGCTTTGGATCAGCTTGCTTATTAATATACACATAAAAACCTATCATCTGCAAAAACAAATTCGATTCTATCTTGCTTGGTTCAATAGATATATATACTTATCCCTTTTAGTCAGTTAACCCCACCCACTTTGACGTAAAAATTGAACCGTTAACGATAGAACCTTGTATCAGCTTGTGGATTAATATACACATAAAAGCCTATCATCTGCAAAAATAGATTCGATTCTATCTTGCTAGGTTCAATAGATATGGATACTTATCCCTTTTAGTCGGTTAACCCCACCCACTTTGACGTAGAAATTGAACCGTTAACGATAGAACCTTGTATCAGCTTGTGGATTAATATACACATAAAAGCCTATCATCTGCAAAAATAGATTCGATTCTATCTTGCTAAGTTCAATAGATATGTATACTTATCCCTTTTCGTCGGTTAACCCCACCCACTATGACGTAGAAATTGAACCATAAAGACAGAGCCTTGGATCAGCTTATGGATTAATATACACATAAAAACCTATCATCTTCAAAAAAAAAATCGATTATATCTTGCTTGGTTCAATAGATATGGATACTTATCCCTTTTAGTCGGTTAACCCCACCCACTTTGACATAGAAATTGAACCGTTAACGATAGAACCTTGGATCAGCTTGTGGATTAATATACACATAAAAACTTATCATATGCAAAAACAAAATCGATTATATCTTGCTTGGTTCAATAGATATGTACACTTATCCCTTTTATTCGGTTAACCCCACCCACAATAGATATGGACACTTTTCCCTTTTAGTCAGTTAACCCCACCCAGTATGACGTAGAAGTTGAACCGTTAAAGATAGAGCTTTGGATCAGCTTGTGGATTAATATAAACATAAAAACCTATCATCTTCAAAAACAAAATCGATTCTATCTTGCTTGGTTCAATAGATATGGATACTTATCCCTTTTAGTCGGTTAACCCCACCCACTTTGACGTAGAAATTGAACCTTAGACCAGCTTGTGGATTAATATACACATAAAAACCTATCATCTTCAAAAACAAAATCGATTCTATCTTGCTTGGTTCAATAGATATGGATACTTATCCCTTTTAGTCGGTTAACCCCACCCACTTTGACATAGAAATTGAACCGTTAACGATAGAACCTTGGATCAGCTTGTGGCTTAATGTACACATTAACACCTATCATCTTCAAAAACAAAATCGATTCTATCTTGCTAGGTTCAATAGATATGTATACTTATCTTTTTTAGTCGGTTAACCCCACCCAGTATGACGTAGAAATTGAACCGTTAGCGATAGAACCTTGGATCAGCTTGTGGATTAATATACACATAAAAACCTACCATCTGCAAAAATAAATTCGATTCTATCTTGCTTGGTTCAATAGATATATATACTTATCCCTTTTAGTCGGTTAACCCCACCCACTTTGACGTAGAAATTGAACCGTTAACGATAGAACCTTAGATCAGCTTGTGGATTAATATACACATAAAAAACTACCATTTGCAAAAATAAAATCGATTCTATCTTGCTTGGTTCAATAGATATGGATACTTATCCCTTTTAGTTGGTTAACCCCACCCACTTTGACGTAGAAATTGAACCGTTAAAGATAGAGCTTTGGATCAGCTTGCTTATTAATATACACATAAAAACCTATCATCTGCAAAAATAAATTCGATTCTATCTTGCTTGGTTCAATAGATATATATACTTATCCCTTTTAGTCGGTTAACCCCACCCACTTTGCCGTAGAAATTGAACCGTTAACGATAGAACCTTAGATCAGCTTGTGGATTAATATACACATTAACACCTATCATCTTCAAAAACAAAATCGATTCTATCTTGCTTGGTTCAATAGATATGGATACTTATCCCTTTTAGTCGGTTAACCCCACCCACTTTGACGTAGAAATTGAACCGTTAACGATAGAACCTTAGATCAGCTTGTGGATTAATATACACATTAACACCTATCATCTCGAAAAACAAAATCGATTCTATCTTGCTTGGTTCAATAGATATGGATACTTATCCCTTTTAGTCGGTTAACCCCACCCACCTTGACGTAGAAATTGAACCGTTAACGATAGAACCTTGTACCAGCTTGTGGATTAATATACACATAAAAGCCTATCATCTGCAAATATAGATTCGATTCTATCTTGCTTGGTTCAATAGATATGGATACTTATCCCTTTTAGTCGGTTAACCCCACCCACTTTGCCGTAGAAATTGAACCGTTAACGATAGAACCTTAGACCAGCTTGCGGATTAATATACACATAAAAGCCTATCATCTGCAAATATAGATTCGATTCTATCTTGCTTGGTTCAATAGATATGGATACTTATCCCTTTTAGTCGATTAACCCACCCACTTAGACGTAGAAATTGAACCGTTAACGATAGAACCTTGTGTCAGCTTGTGGATTAATATACACATAAAAGCCTATCATCTGCAAAAATAGATTCGATTCTATCTTGCTAGGTTCAATAGATATGTATACTTATCTTTTTTAGTCGGTTAACCCCACCCAGTATGACGTAGAAATTGAACCGTTAGCGATAGAACCTTGGGTCAGCTTGTGGATTAATATACACATAAAAACCTACCATCTGCAAAAATAAATTCGATTCTATCTTGCTTGGTTCAATAGATATATATACTTATCCCTTTTAGTCGGTTAACCCCACCCACCTTGACGTAGAAATTGAACCGTTAGCGATAGAACCTTAGATCAGCTTGTGGATTAATATACACATAAAAACCTACCATTTGCAAAAATAAAATCGATTCTGTCTTGCTTGGTTCAATAGATATGGATACTTATCCCTTTTAGTCGGTTAACCCTACCCACTTTGACGTAGAAATTGAACCGTTAAAGATAGAGCTCTGGATCAGCTTGCTTATTAATATACACATAAAAACCTATCATCTGCAAAAATAAATTCGATTCTATCTTGCTTGGTTCAATAGATATATATACTTATCCCTTTTAGTCGGTTAACCCCACCCACTTTGACGTAGAAATTGAACCGTTAACGATAGAACCTTAGATCAGCTTATGGATTAATATACACATTAACACCTATCATCTTCAAAAACAAAATCGATTCTATCTTGCTTGGTTCAATAGATATGGATACTTATCCCTTTTAGTCGGTTAACCCCACCCACCTTGACGTAGAAATTGAACCGTTAACGATAGAACCTTGTACCAGCTTGTGGATTAATATACACATAAAAGCCTATCATCTGCAAATATAGATTCGATTCTATCTTGCTTGGTTCAATAGATATGGATACTTATCCCTTTTAGTCGGTTAACCCCACCCACTTTGACGTAGAAATTGAACCGTTAACGATAGAACCTTAGACCAGCTTGTGGATTAATATACACATTAACACCTATCATCTTCAAAAACAAAATCGATTATATCTTGCTTGGTTCAATAGATATATATACTTATCCCTTTTAGGCGGTTAACCCCACCCACTTTGACGAAGAAATTGAACCGTTAACGATAGAACCTTAGATCAGCTTGTGGCTTAATATACACATTAACACCTATCATCTTCAAAAACAAAATCGATTCTATCTTGCTTGGTTCAATAGATATGGATACTTATCCCTTTTAGTCAGTTAACCCCACCCACTTTGACGTAAAAATTGAACCGTTAACGATAGAACCTTTTATCAGCTTGTGGATTAATATACACATAAAAGCCTATCATCTGCAAAAATAGATTCGATTCTATCTTGCTAGGTTCAATAGATATGGATACTTATCCCTTTTAGTCGGTTAACCCCACCCACTTTGACCTAGAAATTGAACCGTTAACGATAGAACCTTGTATCAGCTTGTGGATTAATATACACATAAAAGCCTATCATCTGCAAAAATAGATTCGATTCTATCTTGCTAGGTTCAATAGATATGTATACTTATCCCTTTTCGTCGGTTAACCCCACCCACTATGACGTAGAAATTGAACCATAAAGACAGAGCCTTGGATCAGCTTATGGATTAATATACACATAAAAACCTATCATCTTCAAAAACAAAATCGATTATATCTTGCTTGGTTCAATAGATATGGATACTTATCCCTTTTAGTCGGTTAACCCCACCCACTTTGACATAGAAATTGAACCGTTAACGATAGAACCTTGGATCAGCTTGTGGATTAATATACACATAAAAACTTATCATATGCAAAAACAAAATCGATTATATCTTGCTTGGTTCAATAGATATGTACACTTATCCCTTTTATTCGGTTAACCCCACCCACAATAGATATGGACACTTTTCCCTTTTAGTCAGTTAACCCCACCCAGTATGACGTAGAAATTGAACCGTTAAAGATAGAGCTTTGGATCAGCTTGTGGATTAATATAAACATAAAAACCTATCATCTTCAAAAACAAAATCGATTCTATCTTGCTTTGTTCAATAGATATGGATACTTATCCCTTTTAGTCGGTTAACCCCACCCACTTTGACGTAGAAATTGAACCGTTAACGATAGAACCTTAGACCAGCTTGTGGATTAATATACACATAAAAACCTATCATCTTCAAAAACAAAATCGATTCTATCTTGCTTGGTTCAATAGATATGGATACTTATCCCTTTTAGTCGGTTAACCCCACCCACTTTGACATAGAAATTGAACCGTTAACGATAGAACATTGGATCAGCTTGTGGCTTAATGTACGCATTAACACCTATCATCTTCAAAAACAAAATCGATTCTATCTTGCTTGGTTCAATAGATATGGATACTTATCCCTTTTAGTCGGTTAACCCCACCCACTTTGACGTAGAAATTGAACCGTTAACGATAGAACCTTAGATCAGCTTGTGGATTAATATACACATTAACACCTATCATCTTCAAAAACAAAATCGATTCTATCTTGCTTGGTTCAATAGATATGGATACTTATCCCTTTTAGTCGGTTAACCCCACCCACTTTGACGTAGAAATTGAACCGTTAACGATAGAACCTTGTACCAGCTTGTGGATTAATATACACATAAAAGCCTATCATCTGCAAATATAGATTCGATTCTATCTTGCTTGGTTCAATAGATATGGATACTTATCCGTTTTAGTCGGTTAACCCCACCCACTTTGACGTAGAAATTGAACCGTTAACGATAGAACCTTAGACCAGCTTGTGGATTAATATACACATTAACACCTATCATCTTCAAAAACAAAATCGATTATATCTTGCTTGGTTCAATAGATATATATACTTATCTCTTTTAGTCGGTTAACCCCACCCACTTTGACGAAGAAATTGAACCGTTAACGATAGAACCTTAGATCAGCTTGTGGCTTAATATACACATTAACACCTATCATCTTCAAAAACAAAATCGATTCTATCTTGCTTGGTTCAATAGATATGGATACTTATCCCTTTTAGTCAGTTAACCCCACCCACTTTGACGTAAAAATTTAACCGTTAACGATAGAACCTTGTATCAGCTTGTGGATTAATATACACATAAAAGCCTATCATCTTCAAAAACAAAATCGATTTTATCTTGCTTGGTTCAATAGATATGGATATTTATCCCTTTTAGTCAGTTAACCCCACCCACTTTGACGTAAAAATTTAACCGTTAACTAGAACCTTGGATCAGCTTGTGGATTAATATACACATAAAAACTACCATCTGCAAAAATAAATTCGATTCTATCTTGCTTGGTTCAATAGATATATATACTTATCCCTTTTAGTCGGTTAACCCCACCCACTATGACGTAAAAATTGAACCGTTAGCGATAGAACCTTGGATCAGCTTGTGGATTAATATACACATAAAAACCTACCATCTGAAAAAATAAATTCGATTCTATCTTGCTTGGTTCAATAGATATGGATACTTATCCCTTTTAGTCGGTTAAACCCACCCACTTTGACGTAGAAATTGAACCGTTAAAGATAGAGCTTTGGATCAGCTTACTTATTAATTTACACATAAAAACCTATCATCTGCAAAAATAGATTCGATTCTATCTTGCTAGGTTCAATAGATATGTATACTTATCCCTTTTAGTCGGTTAACCCCACCCAGTATGACGTAGAAATTGAACCGTTAGCGATAGAACCTTGGATCAGCTTGTGGATTAATATACACATAAAAACCTACCATCTGCAAAAATAAATTCGATTCTATCTTGCTTGGTTCAATAGATATATATACTTAACCCTTTTAGTCGGTTAACCCCACCCACTATGACGTAAAAATTGAACCGTTAAAGATAGAGCTTTGGATCAGCTTGCTTATTAATATACACATAAAAACCTATCATCTGCAAAAATAAATTCGATTCTATCTTGCTAGGTTCAATAGATATGTATACTTATCCCTTTTAGTCGGTTAACCCCACCCACTTTGACGTAGAAATTGAACCGTTAACGATAGAACCTTAGATCAGCTTGTTGATTAATATACACATAAAAACCTACCATCAGCAAAAATAAAATCGATTCTATCTTGCTTGGTTCAATAGATATGTATACTTATCCCTTTTCGTCGGTTAACCCCACCCACTATGACGTAGAAATTGAACCATAAAGACAGAGCCTTGGATCAGCTTATGGATTAATATACACATAAAAACCTATCATCTTCAAAAACAAAATCGATTATATCTTGCTTGGTTCAATAGATATGGATACTTATCCCTTTTAGTCGGTTAACCCCACCCACTTTGACATAGAAATTGAACCGTTAACGATAGAACCTTGGATCAGCTTGTGGATTAATATACACATAAAAACTTATCATATGCAAAAACAAAATCGATTATATCTTGCTTGGTTCAATAGATATGCACACTTATCCCTTTTATTCGGTTAACCCCACCCACAATAGATATGGACACTTTTCCCTTTTAGTCAGTTAACCCCACCCAGTATGACGTAGAAATTGAACCGTTAAAGATAGAGCTTTGGATCAGCTTGTGGATTAATATAAACATAAAAACCTATCATCTTCAAAAACAAAATCGATTCTATCTTGCTTTGTTCAATAGATATGGATACTTATCCCTTTTAGTCGGTTAACCCCACCCACTTTGACGTAGAAATTGAACCGTTAACGATAGAACCTTAGACCAGCTTGTGGATTAATATACACATAAAAACCTATCATCTTCAAAAACAAAATCGATTCTATCTTGCTTGGTTCAATAGATATGGATACTTATCCCTTTTAGTCGGTTAACCCCACCCACTTTGACATAGAAATTGAACGTTAACGAGAGAACCTTGGATCAGCTTGTGGCTTAATGTACACATTAACACCTATCATCTTCAAAAACAAAATCGATTCTATCTTGCTTGGTTCAATAGATATGGATACTTATCCCTTTTAGTCGGTTAACCCCACCCACTTTGACGTAGAAATTGAACCGTTAACGATAGAACCTTAGATCAGCTTGTGGATTAATATAAACATTAACACCTATCATCTTCAAAAACAAAATCGATTCTATCTTGCTTGGTTCAATAGATATGGATACTTATCCCTTTTAGTCGGTTAACCCCACCCACTTTGACGTAGAAATTGAACCGTTAACGATAGAACCTTGTACCAGCTTGTGGATTAATATACACATAAAAGCCTATCATCTGCAAATATAGATTCGATTCTATCTTGCTTGGTTCAATAGATATGGATATTTATCCGTTTTAGTCGGTTAACCCCACCCACTTTGACGTAGAAATTGAACCGTTAACGATAGAACCTTAGACCAGCTTGTGGATTAATATACACATTAATATCTATCATCTTCAAAAACAAAATCGATTATATCTTGCTTGGTTCAATAGATATATATACTTATCCCTTTTAGTCGGTTAACCCCACCCACTTTGACGAAGAAATTGAACCGTTAACGATAGAACCTTAGATCAGCTTGTGGCTTAATATACACATTAACACCTATCATCTTCAAAAACAAAATCGATTCTATCTTGCTTGGTTCAATAGATATGGATACTTATCCCTTTTAGTCAGTTAACCCCACCCACTTTGACGTAAAAATTGAACCGTTAACGATAGAACCTTGTATCAGCATGTGGATTAATATACACATAAAAGCCTATCATCTTCAAAAACAAAATCGATTCTATCTTGCTTGGTTCAATAGATATGGATACTTATCCCTTTTAGTCAGTTAACCCCACCCACTTTGACGTAAAAATTTAACCGTTAACTAGAACCTTGGATCAGCTTGTGGATTAATATACACATAAAAACTACCATCTGCAAAAATAAATTCGATTCTATCTTGCTTGGTTCAATAGATATATATACTTATCCCTTTTAGTCGGTTAACCCCACCCACTATGACGTAAAAATTGAACCGTTAGCGATAGAACCTTGGATCAGCTTGTGGATTAATATACACATAAAAACCTACCATCTGCAAAAATAAATTCGATTCTATCTTGCTTGGTTCAATAGATATGGATACTTATCCCTTTTAGTCAGTTAACCCCACCCACTTTGACGTAAAAATTGAACCGTTAACGATAGAACCTTGTATCAGCTTGTGGATTAATATACACATAAAAGCCTATCATCTTCAAAAACAAAATCGATTCTATCTTGCTTGGTTCAATAGATATGGATACTTATCCCTTTTAGTCAGTTAACCCCACCCACTTTGACGTAAAAATTTAACCGTTAACTAGAACCTTGGATCAGCTTGTGGATTAATATACACATAAAAACTACCATCTGCAAAAATAAATTCGATTCTATCTTGCTTGGTTCAATAGATATATATACTTATCCCTTTTAGTCGGTTAACCCCACCCACTATGAGGTAAAAATTTAACCGTTAGCGATAGAACCTTGTATCAGCTTGTGGATTAATATACACATAAAAACCTACCATCTGCAAAAATAAATTCGATTCTATCTTGCTTGGTTCAATAGATATGGATACTTATCCCTTTTAGTCGGTTAACCCCACCCACTTTGACGTAGAAATTGAACCGTTAAAGATAGAGCTTTGGATCAGCTTGCTTATTAATATACACATAAAAACCTATCATCTGCAAAAATAAATTCGATTCTATCTTGCTAGGTTCAATAGATATGTATACGTATCCCTTTTAGTCGGTTAACCCCACCCAGTATGACGTAGAAATTGAACCGTTGGAGATAGAACCTTGGATCAGCTTGTGGATTAATATACACATAAAAACCTACCATCTGCAAAAATAAATTCGATTCTATCTTGCTTGGTTCAATAGATATATATACTTAACCCTTTTAGTCGGTTAACCCCACCCACTATGACGTAAAAATTGAACCGTTAAAGATAGAGCTTTGGATCAGCTTGCTTATTAATATACACATAAAAACCTATCATCTGCAAAAATAAATTCGATTCTATCTTGCTAGGTTCAATAGATATGTATACGTATCCCTTTTAGTCGGTTAACCCCACCCAGTATGACGTAGAAATTGAACCGTTAGCGATAGAACCTTGGATCAGCTTGTGGATTAATATACACATAAAAACCTACCATCTGCAAAAATAAATTCGATTCTATCTTGCTTGGTTCAATAGATATGGATACTTATCCCTTTTAGTCGGTTAACCCCACCCACTTTGACGTAGAAATTGAACCGTTAAAGATAGAGCTTTGGATCAGCTTGCTTATTAATATACACATAAAAACCTATCATCTGCAAAAATAGATTCGATTCTATCTTGCTAGGTTCAATAGATATGTATACTTATCCCTTTTAGTCGGTTAACCCCACCCAGTATGACGTAGAAATTGAACCGTTAGCGATAGAACCTTGGATCAGCTTGTGGATTAATATACACATAAAAACCTACCATCTGCAAAAATAAATTCGATTCTATCTTGCTTGGTTCAATAGATATATATACTTAACCCTTTTAGTCGGTTAACCCCACCCACTATGACGTAAAAATTGAACCGTTAAAGATAGAGCTTTGGATCAGCTTGCTTATTAATATACACATAAAAACCTATCATCTGCAAAAATAAATTCGATTCTATCTTGCTAGGTTCAATAGATATGTATACTTATCCCTTTTAGTCGGTTAACCCCACCCACTTTGACGTAGAAATTGAACCGTTAACGATAGAACCTTAGATCAGCTTGTTGATTAATATACACATAAAAACCTACCATCAGCAAAAATAAAATCGATTCTATCTTGCTTGGTTCAATAGATATGGATACTTATCCCTTTTAGTCGGTTAACCCCACCCACTTTGACGTAGAAATTGAACCGTTAAAGATAGAGCTTTGGATCAGCTTGCTTATTAATATACACATAAAAACCTATCATCTGCAAAAATAAATTCGATTCTATCTTGCTAGGTTCAATAGATATGTATACGTATCCCTTTTAGTCGGTTAACCCCACCCACTTTGACGTAGAAATTGAACCGTTAACGATAGAACCTTAGATCAGCTTGTGGATTAATAGACACATTAACACCTATCATCTTCAAAAACAAAATCGATTCTATCTTACTTGGTTCAATAGATATGGATACTTATCCCTTTTAGTCGGTTAACCCACCCACTTTGACGTAGAAATTGAACCGTTAACGATAGAACCTTGTGTCAGCTTGTGGATTAATACACACATAAAAGCCTATCATCTGCAAAAATAGATTCGATTCTATCTTGCTAGGTTCAATAGATATGTATACTTATCTTTTTTAGTCGGTTAACCCCACCCAGTATGACGTAGAAATTGAACCGTTAGCGATAGAACCTTGGATCAGCCTGTGGATTAATATACACATAAAAACCTACCATCTGCAAAAATAAATTCGATTCTATCTTGCTTGGTTCAATAGATATATATACTTATCCCTTTTAGTCGGTTAACCCCACCCACTTTGACGTAGAAATTGAACCGTTAACGATAGAACCTTAGATCAGCTTGTGGATTAATATACACATAAAAACCTACCATTTGCAAAAATAAAATCGATTCTATCTTGCTTTGTTCAATAGATATGGATACTTATCCCTTTTAGTCGGTTAACCCCACCCACTTTGACGTAGAAATTGAACCGTTAAAGATAGAGCTTTGGATCAGCTTGCTTATTAATATACACATAAAAACCTATCATCTGCAAAAATAAATTCGATTCTATCTTGCTTGGTTCAATAGATATATATACTTATTCCTTTTAGTCGGTTAACCCCACCCACTTTGACGTAGAAATTGAACCGTTAACGATAGAACCTTAGATCAGCGTGTGGATTAATATACACATTAACACCTATCATCTTCAAAAACAAAATCGATTCTATCTTGCTTGGTTCAATAGATATGGATACTTATCCCTTTTAGTCGGTTAACCCCACCCACTTTGACGTAGAAATTGAACCGTTAACGATAGAACCTTAGATCAGCTTGTGGATTAATATACACATTAACACCTATTATCTCCAAAAACAAAATCGATTATATCTTGCTTGGTTCAATAGATATGGATACTTATCCCTTTTAGTCGGTTAACCCCACCCACCTTGACGTAGAAATTGAACCGTTAACGATAGAACCTTGTACCAGCTTGTGGATTAATATACACATAAAAGCCTATCATCTGCAAATATAGATTCGATTCTATCTTGCTTGGTTCAATAGATATGGACACTTATCCCTTTTAGTCGGTTAACCCCACCCACTTTGACGTAGAAATTGAACCGTTAACGATAGAACCTTAGACCAGCTTGTGGATTAATATACACATTAACACCTATCATCTTCAAAAACAAAATCGATTATATCTTGCTTGGTTCAATAGATATATATACTTATCCCTTTTAGTCGGTTAACCCCACCCACTTTGAAGAAGAAATTGAACCGTTAACGATAGAACCTTAGATCAGCTTGTGGCTTAATATACACATTAACACCTATCATCTTCAAAAACAAAATCGATTCTATCTTGCTTGGTTCAATAGGTATGGATACTTATCCCTTTTAGTCAGTTAACCCCACCCACTTTGACGTAAAAATTGAACCGTTAACGATAGAACCTTGTATCAGCTTGTGGATTAATATACACATAAAAGCCTATCATCTTCAAAAACAAAATCGATTCTATCTTGCTTGGTTCAATAGATATGGATACTTATCCCTTTTAGTCAGTTAACCCCACCCACTTTGACGTAAAAATTGAACCGTTAACGATAGAACCTTGGATCAGCTTGTGGATTAATATACACATAAAAACTACCATCTGCAAAAATAAATTCGATTCTATCTTGCTTGGTTCAATAGATATATATACTTATCCCTTTTAGTCGGTTAACCCCACCCACTATGACGTAAGAATTGAACCGTTAGCGATAGAACCTTGGATCAGCATGTGGATTAATATACACATAAAAACCTACCATCTGAAAAAATAAATTCGATTCTATCTTGCTTGGTTCAATAGATATGGATACTTATCCCTTTTAGTCGGTTAAACCCACCCACTTTGACGTAGAAATTGAACCGTTAAAGATAGAGCTTTGGATCAGCTTGCTTATTAATATACACATAAAAACCTATCATCTGCAAAAATAGATTCGATTCTATCTTGCTAGGTTCAATAGATATGTATACTTATCCCTCTTAGTCGGTTAACCCCACCCAGTATGACGTAGAAATTGAACCGTTAGCGATAGAACCTTGGATCAGCTTGTGGATTAATATACACATAAAAACCTACCATCTGCAAAAATAAATTCGATTCTATCTTGCTTGGTTCAATAGATATATATACTTAACCCTTTTAGTCGGTTAACCCCACCCACTATGACGTAAAAATTGAACCGTTAAAGATAGAGCTTTGGATCAGCTTGCTTATTAATATACACATAAAAACCTATCATCTGCAAAAATAAATTCGATTCTATCTTGCTAGGTTCAATAGATATGTATACTTATCCCTTTTAGTCGGTTAACCCCACCCACTTTGACGTAGAAATTGAACCGTTAACGATAGAACCTTAGATCAGCGTGTGGATTAATATACACATTAACACCTATCATCTTCAAAAACAAAATCGATTCTATCTTGCTTGGTTCAATAGATATGGATACTTATCCCTTTTAGTCGGTTAACCCACCCACTTTGACGTAGAAATTGAACCGTTAACGATAGAACCTTGTGTCAGCTTGTGGATTAATATACACATAAAAGCCTATCATCTGCAAAAATAGATTCGATTCTATCTTGCTTGGTTCAATAGATATGGATACTTATCCCTTTTAGTCGGTTAACCCCACCCACTTTGACGTAGAAATTGAACCGTTAACGATAGAACCTTGAATCAGCTTGTGGATTAATATACACATAAAAACCTACCATCTGCAAAAATAAATTCGTTTCCATCTTGCTTGGTTCAATAGATATATATACTTATCCCTTTTAGTCGGTTAACCCCACCCACTATGACGTAAAAATTGAACCGTTAAAGATAGAGCTTTGGATCCGCTTGCTTATTAATATACACATAAAAACCTATCATCTGCAAAAATAAATTCGATTCTATCTTGCTAGGTTCAATAGATATGTATACGTATCCCTTTTAGTCGGTTAACCCCACCCACTTTGACGTAGAAATTGAACCGTTAACGATAGAACCTTAGATCAGCGTGTGGATTAATATACACATTAACACCTATCATCTTCAAAAACAAAATCGATTCTATCTTGCTTGGTTCAATAGATATGGATACTTATCCCTTTTAGTCGGTTAACCCACCCACTTTGACGTAGAAATTGAACCGTTAACGATAGAACCTTGTGTCAGCTTGTGGATTAATATACACATAAAAGCCTATCATCTGCAAAAATAGATTCGATTCTATCTTGCTTGGTTCAATAGATATGGATACTTATCCCTTTTAGTCGGTTAACCCCACCCACTTTGACGTAGAAATTGAACCGTTAACGATAGAACCTTAGACCAGCTTGTGGATTAATATACACATTAACACCTATCATCTTCAAAAACAAAATCGATTATATCTTGCTTGGTTCAATAGATATATATACTTATCCCTTTTAGTCGGTTAACCCCACCCACTTTGACGAAGAAATTGAACCGTTAACGATAGAACCTTAGATCAGCTTGTGGCTTAATATACACATTAACACCTATCATCTTCAAAAACAAAATCGATTCTATCTTGCTTGGTTCAATAGATATGGATACTTATCCCTTTTAGTCGGTTAACCCCACCCACTTTGACGTAGAAATTGAACCGTCAACGATAGAACCTTGTATCAGCTTGTGGATTAATATACACATAAAAGCCTATCATCTGCAAAAATAGATTCGATTCTATCTTGCTAGGTTCAATAGATATGTATACTTATCCCTTTTCGTCGGTTAACCCCACCCACTATGACGTAGAAATTGAACCATAAAGACAGAGCCTTGGATCAGCTTGTGGATTAATATACACATAAAAACCTATCATCTTCAAAAACAAAATCGATTCTATCTTGCTTGGTTCAATAGATATGGATACTTATCCCTTTTAGTCGGTTAACCCCACCCACTTTGACATAGAAATTGAACCGTTAACGATAGAACCTTGGATCAGCTTGTGGATTAATATACACATAAAAACTTATCATATGCAAAAACAAAATCGATTATATCTTGCTTGGTTCAATAGATATGTACACTTATCCCTTTTATTCGGTTAACCCCACCCACAATAGATATGGATACTTATCCCTTTTAGTCGGTTAACCCCACCCACTTTGACGTAAAAATTGAACCGTTAACGATAGAACCTTGAATCAGCTTGTGGATTAATATACGCATAAAAACCTACCATCTGCAAAAATAAATTCGATTCCATCTTGCTTGGTTCAATAGATATATATACTTATCCCTTTTAGTCGGTTAACCCCACCCACTATGACGTAAAAATTGAACCGTTAAAGATAGAGCTTTGGATCAGCTTGCTTATTAATATACACATAAAAACCTATCATCTGCAAAAATAAATTCGATTCTATCTTGCTAGGTTCAATAGATATGTATACTTATCCCTTTTAGTCGGTTAACCCCACCCACTTTGACGTAGAAATTGAACCGTTAACGATAGAACCTTGAATCAGCTTGTGGATTAATATACACATAAAAACCTACCATCTGCAAAAATAAATTCGTTTCCATCTTGCTTGGTTCAATAGATATATATACTTATCCCTTTTAGTCGGTTGACCCCACCCACTATGACGTAAAAATTGAACCGTTAAAGATAGAGCTTTGGATCCGCTTGCTTATTAATATACACATAAAAACCTATCATCTGCAAAAATAAATTCGATTCTATCTTGCTAGGTTCAATAGATATGTATACTTATCCCTTTTAGTCGGTTAACCCCACCCACTTTGACGTAGAAATTGAACCCTTAACGATAGAACCTTAGATCAGCTTGTGGATTAATATACACATAAAAACCTACCATCTGCAAAAATAAAATCGATTCTATCTTGCTTGGTTCAATAGATATGGATACTTATCCCTTTTAGTCGGTTAACCCCATCCACTTTGACGTAGAAATTGAACCGTTAAAGATAGAGCTTTGGATCAGCTTGCTTATTAATACACACATAAAAACCTATCATCTGCAAAAATAAATTCGATTCTATCTTGCTAGGTTCAATAGATATGTATACTTATCCCTTTTAGTCGGTTAACCCCACCCACTTTGACGTAGAAATTGAACCGTTAACGACAGAACCTTAGATCAGCTTGTGGATTAATATACACATAAAAACCTATCATCTTCAAAAACAAAATTGATTCTATCTTGCTTGGTTCAATAGATATGTACACTTATCCCTTTTATTCGGTCAACCCCACCCAGTATGACGTAGAAATTGAACCGTTAGCGATAGAACCTTGAATCAGCTTGTGGATTAATATACACATAAAAACCTACCAACTGAAAAATAAATTCGATTCTATCTTGCTTGGTTCAATAGATATATATACTTATCCCTTTTAGTCGGTTAACCCCACCAACTATGACGTAAAAATTGAACCGTTAAAGATAGAGCTTTGGATCAGCTTGCTTATTAATATACACATAAAAACCTATCATCTGCAAAAATAAATTCGATTCTATCTTGCTAGGTTCAATAGATATGTATACTTATCCCTTTTAGTCGGTTAACCCCACCCACTTTGACGTAGAAATTGAACCGTTAACGATAGAACCTTAGATCAGCTTGTGGATTAATATACACATTAACACCTATCATCTCCAAAAACAAAATCGATTCTATCTTGCTTGGTTCAATAGATATGGATACTTATCCCTTTTAGTCGGTTAACCCCACCCACCTTGACGTAGAAATTGAACCGTTAACGATAGAACCTTGTACCAGCTTGTGGATTAATATACACATAAAAGCCTATCATCTGCAAATATAGATTCGATTCTATCTTGCTTGGTTCAATAGATATGGATACTTATCCCTTTTAGTCGGTTAACCCCACCCACTTTGACATAGAAATTGAACCGTTAACGATAGAACCTTAGACCAGCTTGTGGATTAATATACACATTAACACCTATCATCTTCAAAAACAAAATCGATTATATCTTGCTTGGTTCAATAGATATATATACTTATCCCTTTTAGTCGGTTAACCCCACCCACTTTGACGAAGAAATTGAACCGTTAACGATAGAACCTTAGATCAGCTTGTGGCTTAATATACACATTAACACCTATCATCTTCAAAAATAAAATCGATTCTATCTTGCTTGGTTCAATAGATATGGATACTTATCCCTTTTAGTCAGTTAACCCCACCCACTTTGACGTAAAAATTGAACCGTTAACGATAGAACCTTGTATCAGCTTGTGGATTAATATACACATAAAAGCCTATCATCTTCAAAAACAAAATCGATTCTATCTTGCTTGGTTCAATAGATATGGATACTTATCCCTTTTAGTGAGTTAACCCCACCCACTTTGACGTAAAAATTGAACCGTTAACGATAGAACCTTGGATCAGCTTGTGGATTAATATACACATAAAAACTACCATCTGCAAAAATAAATTCGATTCTATCTTGCTTGGTTCAATAGATATATATACTTATCCCTTTTAGTCGGTTAACCCCACCCACTATGACGTAAAAATTGAACCGTTAGCGATAGAACCTTGGATCAGCTTGTGGATTAATATACACATAAAAACCTACCATCTGAAAAAATAAATTCGATTCTATCTTGCTTGGTTCAATAGATATGGATACTTATCCCTTTTAGTCGGTTAAACCCACCCACTTTGACGTAGAAATTGAACCGTGAAAGATAGAGCTTTGGATCAGCTTGCTTATTAATATACACATAAAAACCTATCATCTGCAAAAATAGATTCGATTCTATCTTGCTAGGTTCAATAGATATGTATACTTATCCCTTTTAGTCGGTTAACCCCACCCAGTATGACATAGAAATTGAACCGTTAGCGATAGAACCTTGGATCAGCTTGTGGATTAATATACACATAAAAACCTACCATCTGCAAAAATAAATTCGATTCTATCTTGCTTGGTTCAATAGATATATATACTTAACCCTTTTAGTCGGTTAACCCCACCCACTATGACGTAAAAATTGAACCGTTAAAGATAGAGCTTTGGATCAGCTTGCTTATTAATATACACATAAAAACCTATCATCTGCAAAAATAGATTCGATTATATCTTGCTAGGTTCAATAGATATGTATACTTATCCCTTTTAGTCGGTTAACCCCACCCAGTATGACATAGAAATTGAACCGTTAGCGATAGAACCTTGGATCAGCTTGTGGATTAATATACACATAAAAACCTACCATCTTCAAAAACAAAATCGATTCTATCTTGCTAGGTTCAATAGATATGTATACTTATCCCTTTTAGTCGGTTAACCCCACCCACTTTGACGTAGAAATTGAACCGATAACGATAGAACCTTAGATCAGCTTGTGGATTAATATAAACATAAAAACCTACCATCTGCAAAAATAAAATCGATTCTATCTTGCTTGGTTCAATAGATATGGATACTTATCCCTTTTAGTCGGTTAACCCCACCCACTTTGACGTAGAAATTGAACCGTTAAAGATAGAGCTTTGGATCAGCTTGCTTATTAATATACACATAAAAACCTATCATCTGCAAAAATAAATTCGATTCTATCTTGCTACGTTCAATAGATATGTATACGTATCCCTTTTAGTCGGTTAACCCCACCCAATTTGACGTAGAAATTGAACCGTTAACGATAGAACCTTAGATCAGCGTGCGGATTAATATACACATTAACACCTATCATCTTCAAAAACAAAATCGATTCTATCTTGCTTGGTTCAATAGATATGGATACTTATCCCTTTTAGTCGGTTAACCCACCCACTTTGACGTAGAAATTGAACCGTTAACGATAGAACCTTGTGTCAGCTTGTGGATTAATATACACATAAAAGCCTATCATCTGCAAAAATAGATTCGATTCTATCTTGCTAGGTTCAATAGATATGTATACTTATCTTTTTTAGTCGGTTAACCCCACCCAGTATGACGTAGAAATTGAACCGTTAGCGATAGAACCTTGGATCAGCTTGTGGATTAATATACACATAAAAACCTACCATCTTCAAAAACAAAATCGATTCTATCTTGCTAGGTTCAATAGATATGTATACTTATCCCTTTTAGTCGGTTAACCCCACCCACTTTGACGTAGAAATTGAACCGATAACGATAGAACCTTAGATCAGCTTGTGGATTAATATACACATAAAAGCCTATCATCTGCAAAAATAAATTCGATTCTATCTTGCTAGGTTCAATAGATATGTATACTTATCCCTTTTAGTCGGTTAACCCCACCCACTTTGACGTAGAAATTGAACCGATAACGATAGAACCTTAGATCAGCTTGTGGATTAATATAAACATAAAAACCTACCATCTGCAAAAATAAAATCGATTCTATCTTGCTTGGTTCAATAGATATGGATACTTATCCCTTTTAGTCGGTTAACCCCACCCACTTTGACGTAGAAATTGAACCGTTAAAGATAGAGCTTTGGATCAGCTTGCTTATTAATATACACATAAAAACCTATCATCTGCAAAAATAAATTCGATTCTATCTTGCTACGTTCAATAGATATGTATACGTATCCCTTTTAGTCGGTTAACCCCACCCAATTTGACGTAGAAATTGAACCGTTAACGATAGAACCTTAGATCAGCGTGCGGATTAATATACACATTAACACCTATCATCTTCAAAAACAAAATCGATTCTATCTTGCTTGGTTCAATAGATATGGATACTTATCCCTTTTAGTCGGTTAACCCACCCACTTTGACGTAGAAATTGAACCGTTAACGATAGAACCTTGTGTCAGCTTGTGGATTAATATACACATAAAAGCCTATCATCTGCAAAAATAGATTCGATTCTATCTTGCTAGGTTCAATAGATATGTATACTTATCTTTTTTAGTCGGTTAACCCCACCCAGTATGACGTAGAAATTGAACCGTTAGCGATAGAACCTTGGATCAGCTTGTGGATTAATATAAACATAAAAACCTACCATCTGCAAAAATAAATTCGATTCTATCTTGCTTGGTTCAATAGATATATATACTTATCCCTTTTAGTCGGTTAATCCCACCCACTTTGACGTAGAAATTGAACCGTTAACGATAGAACCTTAGATCAGCTTGTGGATTAATATACACATAAAAACCTACCATTTGCAAAAATAAAATCGATTCTATCTTGCTTGGTTCAATAGATATGGATACTTATCCCTTTTAGTCGGTTAACCCCACCCACTTTGACGTAGAAATTGAACCGTTAAAGATAGAGCTTTGGATCAGCTTGCTTATTAATATACACATAAAAATCTATCATCTGCAAAAATAAATTCGATTCTATCTTGCTTGGTTCAATAGATATATATACTTATCCCTTTTAGTCGGTTAACCCCACCCACTTTGACGTAGAAATTGAACCGTTAACGATAGAACCTTAGATCAGCTTGTGGATTAATATACACATTAACACCTAGCATCTTCAAAAACAAAATCGATTCTATCTTGCTTGGTTCAATAGATATGGATACTTATCCCTTTTAGTCGGTTAACCCCACCCACTTTGACGTAGAAATTGAACCGTTAACGATAGAACCTTAGATCAGCTTGTGGATTAATATACACATTAACACCTATCATCTCCAAAAACAAAATCGATTCTATCTTGCTTGGTTCAATAGATATGGATACTTATCCCTTTTAGTCGGTTAACCCCACCCACCTTGACGTAGAAATTGAACAGTTAACGATAGAACCTTGTACCAGCGTGTGGATTAATATACACATAAAAGCCTATCATCTGCAAATATAGATTCGATTCTATCTTGCTTGGTTCAATAGATATGGATACTTATCCCTTTTAGTCGGTTAACCCCACCCACTTTGACGTAGAAATTGAACCGTTAACGATAGAACCTTAGACCAGCTTGTGGATTAATATACACATTAACACCTATCATCTTCAAAAACAAAATCGATTATATCTTGCTTGGTTCAATAGATATATATACTTATCCCTTTTAGTCGGTTAACCCCACCCACTTTGACGAAGAAATTGAACCGTTAACGATAGAACCTTAGATCAGCTTGTGGCTTAATATACACATTAACACCTATCATCTTCAAAAACAAAATCGATTCTATCTTGCTTGGTTCAATAGATATGGATACTTATCCCTTTTAGTCGGTTAACCCCACCCACTTTGACGTAGAAATTGAACCGTTAACGATAGAACCTTAGATCAGCTTGTGGATTAATATACACATTAACACCTAGCATCTTCAAAAACAAAATCGATTCTATCTTGCTAGGTTCAATAGATATGTATACTTATCCCTTTTCGTCGGTTAACCCCACCCACTATGACGTAGAAATTGAACCATAAAGACAGAGCCTTGGATCAGCTTGTGGATTAATATACACATAAAAACCTATCATCTTCAAAAACAAAATCGATTCTATCTTGCTTGGTTCAATAGATATGGATACTTATCCCTTTTAGTCGGTTAACCCCACCCACTTTGACATAGAAATTGAACCGTTAACGATAGAACCTTGGATCAGCTTGTGGATTAATATACACATAAAAACTTATCATATGCAAAAACAAAATCGATTATATCTTGCTTGGTTCAATAGATATGTACACTTATCCCTTTTATTCGGTTAACCCCACCCACAATAGATACGGATACTTATCCCTTTTAGTCGGTTAACCCCTCCCACTTTGACGTAAAAATTGAACCGTTAACGATAGAACCTTGAATCAGCTTGTGGATTAATATACGCATAAAAACCTACCATCTGCAAAAATAAATTCGATTCCATCTTGCTTGGTTCAATAGATATATATACTTATCCCTTTTAGTCGGTTAACCCCACCCACTATGACGTAAAAATTGAACCGTTAAAGATAGAGCTTTGGATCAGCTTGCTTATTAATATACACATAAAAACCTATCATGTGCAAAAATAAATTCGATTCTATCTTGCTAGGTTCAATAGATATGTATACTTATCCCTTTTAGTCGGTTAACCCCACCCACTTTGACGTAGAAATTGAACCGTTAACGATAGAACCTTGAATCAGCTTGTGGATTAATGTACACATAAAAACCTACCATCTGCAAAAATAAATTCGATTCCATCTTGCTTGGTTCAATAGATATATATACTTATCCCTTTTAGTCGGTTAACCCCACCCACTATGACGTAAAAATTGAACCGTTAAAGATAGAGCTTTGGATCAGCTTGCTTATTAATATACACATAAAAACCTATCATCTGCAAAAATAAATTCGATTCTATCTTGCTAGGTTCAATAGATATGTATATTTATCCCTTTTAGTCGGTTAACCCCACCCACTTTGACGTAGAAATTGAACCCTTAACGATAGAACCTTAGATCAGCTTGTGGATTAATATACACATAAAAACCTACCATCTGCAAAAATAAAATCGATTCTATCTTGCTTGGTTCAATAGATATGGATACTTATCCCTTTTAGTCGGTTAACCCCATCCACTTTGACGTAGAAATTGAACCGTTAAAGATAGAGCTTTGGATCAGCTTGCTTATTAATACACACATAAAAACCTATCATCTGCAAAAATAAATTCGATTCTATCTTGCTAGGTTCAATAGATATGTATACTTATCCCTTTTAGTCGGTTAACCCCACCCACTTTGACGTAGAAATTAAACCGTTAACGATAGAACCTTAGATCAGCTTGTGGATTAATATACACATAAAAACCTATCATCTTCAAAAACAAAATTGATCCTATCTTGCTTGGTTCAATAGATATGTACACTTATCCCTTTTATTCGGTTAACCCCACCCAGTATGACGTAGAAATTGAACCGTTAGCGATAGAACCTTGAATCAGCTTGTGGATTAATATACACATAAAAACCTACCAACTGAAAAATAAATTCGATTCTGTCTTGCTTGGTTCAATAGATATATATACTTATCCCTTTTAGTCGGTTAACCCCACCAACTATGACGTAAAAATTGAACCGTTAAAGATAGAGCTTTGGGTCAGCTTGCTTATTAATATACACATAAAAACCTATCATCTGCAAAAATAAATTCGATTCTATCTTGCTAGGTTCAATAGATATGTATACTTATCCCTTTTAGTCGGTTAACCCCACCCACTTTGACGTAGAAATTGAACCGTTAACGATAGAACCTTAGATCAGCTTGTGGATTAATATACACATTAACACCTATCATCTCCAAAAACAAAATCGATTCTATCTTGCTTGGTTCAATAGATATGGATACTTATCCCTTTTATTCGGTTAACCCCACCCACCTTGACGTAGAAATTGAACCGTTAACGATAGAACCTTGTACCAGCTTGTGGATTAATATACACATAAAAGCCTATCATCTGCAAATATAGATTCGATTCTATCTTGCTTGGTTCAATAGATATGGATACTTATCCCTTTTAGTCGGTTAACCCCACCCACTTTGACATAGAAATTGAACCGTTAACGATAGAACCTTAGACCAGCTTGTGGATTAATATACACATTAACACCTATCATCTTCAAAAACAAAATCGATTATATCTTGCTTGGTTCAATAGATATATATACTTATCCCTTTTAGTCGGTTAACCCCACCCACTTTGACGAAGAAATTGAACCGTTAACGATAGAACCTTAGATCAGCTTGTGGCTTAATGTACACATTAACACCTATCATCTTCAAAAATAAAATCGATTCTATCTTGCTTGGTTCAATAGATATGGATACTTATCCCTTTTAGTCAGTTAACCCCACCCACTTTGACGTAAAAATTGAACCGTTAACGATAGAACCTTGTATCAACTTGTGGATTAATATACACATAAAAGCCTATCATCTTCAAAAACAAAATCGATTCTATCTTGCTTGGTTCAATAGATATGGATACTTATCCCTTTTAGTCAGTTAACCCCACCCACTTTGACGTAAAAATTGAACCGTTAACGATAGAACCTTGGATCAGCTTGTGGATTAATATACACATAAAAACTACCATCTGCAAAAATAAATTCGATTCTATCTTGCTTGGTTCAATAGATATATATACTTATCCCTTTTAGTCGGTTAACCCCACCCACTATGACGTAAAAATTGAACCGTTAGCGATAGAACCTTGGATCAGCTTGTGGATTAATATACACATAAAAACCTACCATCTGAAAAAATAAATTCGATTCTATCTTGCTTGGTTCAATAGATATGGATACTTATCCCTTTTAGTCGGTTAAACCCACCCACTTTGACGTAGAAATTGAACCGTTAAAGATAGAGCTTTGGATCAGCTTGCTTATTAATATACACATAAAAACCTATCATCTGCAAAAATAGATTCGATTCTATCTTGCTAGGTTCAATAGATATGTATACTTATCCCTTTTAGTCGGTTAACCCCACCCAGTATGACATAGAAATTGAACCGTTAGCGATAGAACCTTGGATCAGCTTGTGGATTAATATACACATAAAAACCTACCATCTGCAAAAATAAATTCGATTCTATCTTGCTTGGTTCAATAGATATATATACTTAACCCTTTTAGTCGGTTAACCCCACCCACTATGACGTAAAAATTGAACCGTTAAAGATAGAGCTTTGGATCAGCTTGCTTATTAATATACACATAAAAACCTATCATCTGCAAAAATAGATTCGATTCTATCTTGCTAGGTTCAATAGATATGTATACTTATCCCTTTTAGTCGGTTAACCCCACCCAGTATGACATAGAAATTGAACCGTTAGCGATAGAACCTTGGATCAGCTTGTGGATTAATATACACATAAAAACCTACCATCTGCAAAAATAAATTCGATTCTATCTTGCTTGGTTCAATAGATATGGATACTTATCCCTTTTAGTCGGTTAACCCCACCCACTTTGACGTAGAAATTGAACCGTTAACGATAGAACCTTAGATCAGCTTGTGGATTAATATACACATTAACACCTATCATCTCCAAAAACAAAATCGATTCTATCTTGCTTGGTTCAATAGATATGGGTACTTATCCCTTTTAGTCGGTTAACCCCACCCACCTTGACATAGAAATTGAACCGTTAACGATAGAACCTTGTACCAGCTTGTGGATTAATATACACATAAAAGCCTATCATCTGCAAATACAGATTCGATTCTATCTTGCTTGGTTCAATAGATATGGATACTTATCCCTTTTAGTCGGTTAACCCCACCCACTTTGACGTAGAAATTGAACCGTTAACGATAGAACCTTAGACCAGCTTGCGGATTAATATACACATAAAAGCCTATCATCTGCAAATATAGATTCGATTCTATCTTGCTTGGTTCAATAGATATGGATACTTATCCCTTTTAGTCGGTTAACCCACCCACTTAGACGTAGAAATTGAACCGTTAACGATAGAACCTTGTGTCAGCTTGTGGATTAATATACACATAAAAGCCTATCATCTGCAAAAATAGATTCGATTCTATCTTGCTAGGTTCAATAGATATGTATACTTATCTTTTTTAGTCGGTTAACCCCACCCAGTATGACGTAGAAATTGAACCGGTAGCGATAGAACCTTGGATCAGCTTGTGGATTAATATACACATAAAAACCTACCATCTGCAAAAATAAATTCGATTCTATCTTGCTTGGTTCAATAGATATATATACTTATCCCTTTTAGTCGGTTAACCCCACCCACTTTGAAGTAGAAATTGAACCGTTAGCGATAGAACCTTAGATCAGCTTGTGGATTAATATACACATAAAAACCTACCATTTGCAAAAATAAAATCGATTCTATCTTGCTTGGTTCAATAGATATGGATACTTGTCCCTTTTAGTCGGTTAACCCTACCCACTTTGACGTAGAAATTGAACCGTTAAAGATAGAGCTCTGGATCAGCTTGCTTATTAATACACACATAAAAACCTATCATCTACAAAAATAAATTCGATTCTATCTTGCTTGGTTCAATAGATATATATACTTATCCCTTTTAGTCGGTTAACCCCACCCACTTTGACGTAGAAATTGAACCGTTAAGGATAGAACCTTAGATCAGCTTATGGATTAATATACACATTAACACCTATCATCTTCAAAAACAAAATCGATTCTATCTTGCTTGGTTCAATAGATATGGATACTTATCCCTTTTAGTCGGTTAACCCCACCCACCTTGACGTAGAAATTGAACCGTTAACGATAGAACCTTGTACCAGCTTGTGGATTAATATACACATAAAAGCCTATCATCTGCAAATATAGATTCGATTCTATCTTGCTTGGTTCAATAGATATGGACACTTATCCCTTTTAGTCGGTTAACCCCACCCACTTTGACGTAGAAATTGAACCGTTAACGATAGAACCATAGACCAGCTTGTGGATTAATATACACATTAACACCTATCATCTTCAAAAACAAAATCGATTATATCTTGCTTGGTTCAATAGATATATATATACTTATCCCTTTTAGTCGGTTAACCCCACCCACTTTGACGAAGAAATTGAACCGTTAACGATAGAACCTTAGATCAGCTTGTGGCTTAATATACACATTAACACCTATCATCTTCAAAAACAAAATCGATTCTATCTTGCTTGGTTCAATAGATATGGATACTTATCCCTTTTAGTCAGTTAACCCCACCCACTTTGACGTAAAAATTGAACCGTTAACGATAGAACCTTGTATCAGCTTGTGGATTAATATACGCATAAAAACCTATCATCTGCAAAAATAGATTCGATTCTATCTTGCTAGGTTCAATAGATATGGATACTTATCCCTTTTAGTCGGTTAACCCCACCCACTTTGACCTAGAAATTGAACCGTTAACGATAGAACCTTGTATCAGCTTGTGGATTAATATACACATAAAAGCCTATCATCTGCAAAAATAGATTCGATTCTATCTTGCTAGATTCAATAGATATGTATACTTATCCCTTTTCGTCGGTTAACCCCACCCACTATGACGTAGAAATTGAACCATAAAGACAGAGCCTTGGATCAGCTTATGGATTAATATACACATAAAAACCTATCATCTTCAAAAACAAAATCGATTATATCTTGCTTGGTTCAATAGATATGGATACTTATCCCTTTTAGTCGGTTAACCCCACCCACTTTGACATAGAAATTGAACCGTTAACGATAGAACCTTGGATCAGCTTGTGGATTAATATACACATAAAAACTTATCATATGCAAAAACAAAATCGATTATATCTTGCTTGGTTCAATAGATATGTACACTTATCCCTTTTATTCGGTTAACCCCACCCACAATAGATATGGACACTTTTCCCTTTTAGTCAGTTAACCCCACCCAGTATGACGTAGAAATTGAACCGTTAAAGATAGAGCTTTGGATCAGCTTGTGGATTAATATAAACATAAAAACCTATCATCTTCAAAAACAAAATCGATTCTATCTTGCTTTGTTCAATAGATATGGATACTTATCCCTTTTAGTCGGTTAACCCCACCCTCTTTGACGTAGAAATTGAACCGTTAACGATAGAACCTTAGACCAGCTTGTGGATTAATATACACATAAAAACCTATCATCTTCAAAAACAAAATCGATTCTATCTTGCTTGGTTCAATAGATATGGATACTTATCCCTTTTAGTCGGTTAACCCCACCCACTTTGACATAGAAATTGAACCGTTAACGATAGAACCTTGGATCAGCTTGTGGCTTAATGTACACATTAACACCTATCATCTTCAAAAACAAAATCGATTCTATCTTGCTTGGTTCAATAGATATGGATACTTATCCCTTTTAGTCGGTTAACCACACCCACTTTGACGTAGAAATTGAACCGTTAACGATAGAACCTTAGATCAGCTTGTGGATTAATATACACATTAACACCTATCATCTTCAAAAACAAAATCGATTCTATCTTGCTTGGTTCAATAGATATGGATACTTATCCCTTTTAGTCGGTTAACCCCACCCACTTTGACGTAGAAATTGAACCGTTAACGATAGAACCTTGTACCAGCTTGTGGATTAATATACACATAAAAGCCTATCATCTTCAAATATAGATTCGATTCTATCTTGCTTGGTTCAATAGATATGGATACTTATCCGTTTTAGTCGGTTAACCCCACCCACTTTGACGTAGAAATTGAACCGTTAACGATAGAACCTTAGACCAGCTTGTGGATTAATATACACATTAACACCTATCATCTTCAAAAACAAAATCGATTATATCTTGCTTGGTTCAATAGATATATATACTTATCCCTTTTAGTCGGTTAACCCCACCCACTTTGACGAAGAAATTGAACCGTTAACGATAGAACCTTAGATCAGCTTGTGGCTTAATATACACATTAACACCTATCATCTTCAAAAACAAAATCGATTCTATCTTGCTTGGTTCAATAGATATGGATACTTATCCCTTTTAGTCAGTTAACCCCACCCACTTTGACGTAAAAATTGAATCGTTAACGATAGAACCTTGTATCAGCTTGTGGATTAATATACACATAAAAGCCTATCATCTTCAAAAACAAAATCGATTCTATCTTGCTTGGTTCAATAGATATGGATACTTATCCCTTTTAGTCAGTTAACCCCACCCACTTTGACGTAAAAATTTAACCGTTAACTAGAACCTTGGATCAGCTTGTGGATTAATATACACATAAAAACTACCATCTGCAAAAATAAATTCGATTCTATCTTGCTTGGTTCAATAGATATATATACTTATCCCTTTTAGTCGGTTAACCCCACCCACTATGACGTAAAAATTGAACCGTTAGCGATAGAACCTTGGATCAGCTTGTGGATTAATATACACATAAAAGCCTACCATCTGAAAAAATAAATTCGATTCTATCTTGCTTGGTTCAATAGATATGGATACTTATCCCTTTTAGTCGGTTAAACCCACCCACTTTGACGTAGAAATTGAACCGTTAAAGATAGAGCTTTGGATCAGCTTGCTTACTAATATACACATAAAAACCTATCATCTGCAAAAATAGATTCGATTCTATCTTGCTAGGTTCAATAGATATGTATACTTATCCCTTTTAGTCGGTTAACCCCACCCAGTATGACGTAGAAATTGAACCGTTAGCGATAGAACCTTGGATCAGCTTGTGGATTAATATACACATAAAAACCTACCATCTGCAAAAATAAATTCGATTCTATCTTGCTTGGTTCAATAGATATATATACTTAACCCTTTTAGTCGGTTAACCCCACCCACTATGACGTAAAAATTGAACCGTTAAAGATAGAGCTTTGGATCAGCTTGCTTATTAATATACACATAAAAACCTATCATCTGCAAAAATAAATTCGATTCTATCTTGCTAGGTTCAATAGATATGTATACTTATCCCTTTTAGTCGGTTAACCCCACCCACTTTGACGTAGAAATTGAACCGTTACCGATAGAACCTTAGATCAGCTTGTTGATTAATATACACATAAAAACCTACCATCAGCAAAAATAAAATCGATTCTATCTTGCTTGGTTCAATAGATATGGATACTTATCCCTTTTAGTCGGTTAACCCCACCCACTTTGACGTAGAAATTGAACCGTTAAAGATAGAGCTTTGGATCAGCTTGCTTATTAATATACACATAAAAACCTATCATCTGCAAAAATAAATTCGATTCTATCTTGCTAGGTTCAATAGATATGTATACGTATCCCTTTTAGTCGGTTAACCCCACCCACTTTGACGTAGAAATTGAACCGTTAACGATAGAACCTTAGATCAGCTTGTGGATTAATAGACACATTAACACCTATCATCTTCAAAAACAAAATCGATTCTATCTTGCTTGGTTCAATAGATATGGATACTTATCCCTTTTAGTCGGTTAACCCACCCAGTTTGACGTAGAAATTGAACCGTTAACGATAGAACCTTGTGTCAGCTTGTGGATTAATATACACATAAAAGCCTATCATCTGCAAAAATAGATTCGATTCTATCTTGCTAGGTTCAATAGATATGTATACTTATCTTTTTTAGTCGGTTAACCCCACCCAGTATGACGTAGAAATTGAACCGTTAGCGATAGAACCTTGGATCAGCTTGTGGATTAATATACACATAAAAACCTACCATCTGCAAAAATAAATTCGATTCTATCTTGCTTGGTTCAATAGATATATATACTTATCCCTTTTAGTCGGTTAACCCCACCCACTTTGACGTAGAAATTGAACCGTTAACGATAGAACCTTAGATCAGCTTGTGGATTAATATACACATAAAAACCTACCATTTGCAAAAATAAAATCGATTCTATCTTACTTTGTTCAATAGATATGGATACTTATCCCTTTTAGTCGGTTAACCCCACCCACTTTGACGTAGAAATTGAACCGTTAAAGATAGAGCTTTGGATCAGCTTGCTTATTAATATACACATAAAAACTTATCATCTGCAAAAATAAATTCGATTCTATCTTGCTTGGTTCAATAGATATATATACTTATTCCTTTTAGTCGGTTAACCCCACCCACTTTGACGTAGAAATTGAACCGTTAAAGATAGAGCTTTGGATCAGCTTGCTTATTAATATACACATAAAAACTTATCATTTGCAAAAATAAATTCGATTCTATCTTGCTTGGTTCAATAGATATATACACTTATTCCTTTTAGTCGGTTAACCCCACCCACTTTGACGTAGAAATTGAACCGTTAACGATAGAACCTTAGATCAGCTTGTGGATTAATATACACATTAACACCTATCATCTTCAAAAACAAAATCGATTCTATCTTGCTTGGTTCAATAGATATGGATACTTATCCCTTTTAGTCGGTTAACCCCACCCACTTTGACGTAGAAATTGAACCGTTAACGATAGAACCTTAGATCAGCTTGTGGATTAATATGCACATTAACACCTATCATCTCCAAAAACAAAATCGATTATATCTTGCTTGGTTCAATAGATATGGATACTTATCCCTTTTAGTCGGTTAACCCCACCCACCTTGACGTAGAAATTGAACCGTTAACGATAGAACCTTGTACCAGCTTGTGGATTAATATACACATAAAAGCCTATCATCTGCAAATATAGATTCGATTCTATCTTGCTTGGTTCAATAGATATGGATACTTATCCCTTTTAGTCGGTTAACCCCACCCACTTTGACGTAGAAATTGAACCGTTAACGATAGAACCTTAGACCAGCTTGTGGATTAATATACACATTAACACCTATCATCTTCAAAAACAAAATCGATTATATCTTGCTTGGTTCAATAGATATATATACTTATCCCTTTTAGTCGGTTAACCCCACCCACTTTGACGAAGAAATTGAACCGTTAACGATAGAACCTTAGATCAGCTTGTGGCTTAATACACACATTAACACCTATCATCTTCAAAAACAAAATCGATTCTATCTTGCTCGGTTCAATAGATATGGATACTTATCCCTTTTAGTCAGTTAACCCCACCCACTTTGACGTAAAAATTGAACCGTTAACGATAGAACCTTGTATCAGCTTGTGGATTAATATACACATAAAAGCCTATCATCTTCAAAAACAAAATCGATTCTATCTTGCTTGGTTCAATAGATATGGATACTTATCCCTTTTAGTCAGTTAACCCCACCCACTTTGACGTAAAAATTGAACCGTTAACGATAGAACCTTGGATCAGCTTGTGGATTAATATACACATAAAAACTACCATCTGCAAAAATAAATTCGATTCTATCTTGCTTGGTTCAATAGATATATATACTTATCCCTTTTAGTCGGTTAACCCCACCCACTATGACGTAAAAATTGAACCGTTAGCGATAGAACCTTGGATCAGCATGTGGATTAATATACACATAAAAACCTACCATCTGAAAAAATAAATTCGATTCTATCTTGCTTGGTTCAATAGATATGGATACTTATCCCTTTTAGTCGGTTAAACCCACCCACTTTGACGTAGAAATTGAACCGTTAAAGATAGAGCTTTGGATCAGCTTGCTTATTAATATACACATAAAAACCTATCATCTGCAAAAATAGATTCGATTCTATCTTGCCAGGTTCAATAGATATGTATACTTATCCCTTTTAGTCGGTTAACCCCACCCAGTATGACGTAGAAATTGAACCGTTAGCGATAGAACCTTGGATCAGCTTGTGGATTAATATACACATAAAAACCTACCATCTGCAAAAATAAATTCGATTCTATCTTGCTTGGTTCAATAGATATATATACTTAACCCTTTTAGTCGGTTAACCCCAACCACTATGACGTAAAAATTGAACCGTTAAAGATAGAGCTTTGGATCAGCTTGCTTATTAATATACACATAAAAACCTATCATCTGCAAAAATAAATTCGATTCTATCTTGCTACGTTCAATAGATATGTATACTTATCCCTTTTAGTCGGTTAACCCCACCCACTTTGACGTAGAAATTGAACCGTTAACGATAGAACCTTAGATCAGCTTGTGGATTAATATACACATAAAAACCTATCATCTTCAAAAACAAAATTGATTCTATCTTGCTTGGTTCAATAGATATGTACACTTATCCCTTTTATTCGGTTAACCCCACCCAGTATGACGTAGAAATTGAACCGTTAGCGATAGAACCTTGAATCAGCTTGTGGATTAATATACACATAAAAACCTACCAACTGAAAAATAAATTCGATTCTATCTTGCTTGGTTCAATAGATATATATGCTTATCCCTTTTAGTCGGTTAACCCCACCAACTATGACGTAAAAATTGAACCGTTAAAGATAGAGCTTTGGATCAGCTTGCTTATTAATATACACATAAAAACCTATCATCTGCAAAAATAAATTCGATTCTATCTTGCTAGGTTCAATAGATATGTATACTTATCCCTTTTAGTCGGTTAACCCCACCCACTTTGACGTAGAAATTGAACCGTTAACGATAGAACCTTAGATCAGCTTGTGGATTAATAAACACATTAACACCTATCATCTCCAAAAACAAAATCGATTCTATCTTGCTTGGTTCAATAGATATGGATACTTATCCCTTTTAGTCGGTTAACCCCACCCACCTTGACGTAGAAATTGAACCGTTAACGATAGAACCTTGTACCAGCTTGTGGATTAATATACACATAAAAGCCTATCATCTGCAAATATAGATTCGATTCTATCTTGCTTGGTTCAATAGATATGGATACTTATCCCTTTTAGTCGGTTAACCCCACCCACTTTGACATAGAAATTGAACCGTTAACGATAGAACCTTAGACCAGCTTACGGATTAATATACACATTAACACCTATCATCTTCAAAAACAAAATCGATTATATCTTGCTTGGTTCAATAGATATATATACTTATCCCTTTTAGTCGGTTAACCCCACCCACTTTGACGAAGAAATTGAACCGTTAACGATAGAACCTTGGATCAGCTTGTGGATTAATATACACATAAAAACTACCATCTGCAAAAATAAATTCGATTCTATCTTGCTTGGTTCAATAGATATATATACTTATCCCTTTTAGTCGGTTAACCCCACCCACTATGACGTAAAAATTGAACCGTAAGCGATAGAACCTTGGATCAGCTTGTGGATTAATATACACATAAAAACCTACCATCTGCAAAAATAAATTCGATTCTATCTTGCTTGGTTCAATAGATATATATACTTAACCCTTTTAGTCGGTTAACCCCACCCACTATGACGTAAAAATTGAACCGTTAAAGATAGAGCTTTGGATCAGCTTGCTTATTAATATACACATAAAAACCTATCATCTGCAAAAATAGATTCGATTCTATCTTGCTAGGTTCACTAGATATGTATACTTATCCCTTTTAGTCGGTTAACCCCACCCAGTATGACATAGAAATTGAACCGTTGGCGATAGAACCTTGGATCAGCTTGTGGATTAATATACACATAAAAACCTACCATCTGCAAAAATAAATTCGATTCTATCTTGCTTGGTTCAATAGATATGGATACTTATCCCTTTTAGTCGGTTAACCCCACCCACTTTGACGTAGAAATTGAACCGTTAACGATAGAACCTTAGATCAGCTTGTGGATTAATATACACATTAACACCTATCATCTCCAAAAACAAAATCGATTCTATCTTGCTTGGTTCAATAGATATGGATACTTATCCCTTTTAGTCGGTTAACCCCACCCACCTTGACGTAGAAATTGAACCGTTAACGATAGAACCTTGTACCAGCTTGTGGATTAATATACACATAAAAGCCTATCATCTGCAAAAATAGATTCGATTCTATCTTGCTAGGTTCAATAGATATGTATACTTATCCCTTTTAGTCGGTTAACCCCACCCAGTATGACATAGAAATTGAACCGTTAGCGATAGAACCTTGGATCAGCTTGTGGATTAATATACACATAAAAACCTACCATCTGCAAAAATAAATTCGATTCTATCTTGCTTGGTTCAATAGATATATATACTTAACCCTTTTAGTCGGTTAACCCCACCCACTATGACGTAAAAATTGAACCGTTAAAGATAGAGCTTTGGATCAGCTTGCTTATTAATATATACATAAAAACCTATCATCTGCAAAAATAGATTCGATTCTATCTTGCTAGGTTCAATAGATATGTATACTTATCCCTTTTAGTCGGTTAACCCCACCCAGTATGACATAGAAATTGAACCGTTGGCGATAGAACCTTGGATCAGCTTGTGGATTAATATACACATAAAAACCTACCATCTGCAAAAATAAATTCGATTCTATCTTGCTTGGTTCAATAGATATGGATACTTATCCCTTTTAGTCGGTTAACCCCACCCACTTTGACGTAGAAATTGAACCGTTAACGATAGAACCTTAGACCAGCTTGCGGATTAATATACACGTTAACACCTATCATCTTCAAAAACAAAATCGATTATATCTTGCTTGGTTCAATAGATATATATACTTATCCCTTTTAGTCGGTTAACCCCACCCACTTTGACGAAGAAATTGAACCGTTAACGATAGAACCTTAGATCAGCTTGTGGATTAATATACACATTAACACCTATCATCTCCAAAAACAAAATCGATTCTATCTTGCTTGGTTCAATAGATATGGATACTTATCCCTTTTAGTCGGTTAACCCCACCCACCTTGACGTAGAAATTGAACCGTTAACGATAGAACCTTGTACCAGCTTGTGGATTAATATACACATAAAAGCCTATCATCTGCAAAAATAGATTCGATTCTATCTTGCTAGGTTCAATAGATATGTATACTTATCTTTTTTAGTCGGTTAACCCCACCCAGTATGACGTTGAAATTGAACCGTTAGCGATAGAACCTTGGATCAGCTTGTGGATTAATATACACATAAAAACCTACCATCTGCAAAAATAAATTCGATTCTATCTTGCTTGGTTCAATAGATATATATACTTATCCCTTTTAGTCGGTTAACCCCACCCACTTTGACGTAGAAATTGAACCGTTAGCGATAGAACCTTAGATCAGCTTGTGGATTAATATACACATAAAAACCTACCATTTGCAAAAATAAAATCGATTCTATCTTGCTTGGTTCAATAGATATGGATACTTATCCCTTTTAGTCGGTTAACCCTACCCACTTTGACGTAGAAATTGAACCGTTAAAGATAGAGCTCTGGATCAGCTTGCTTATTAATATACACATAAAAACCTATCATCTGCAAAAATAAATTCGATTCTATCTTGCTTGGTTCAATAGATATATATACTTATCTCTTTTAGTCGGTTAACCCCACCCACTTTGACGTAGAAATTGAACCGTTAACGATAGAACCTTAGATCAGCTTATGGATTAATATACACATTAACACCTATCATCTTCAAAAACAAAATCGATTCTATCTTGCTTGGTTCAATAGATATGGATACTTATCCCTTTTAGTCGGTTAACCCCACCCACCTTGACGTAGAAATTGAACCGTTAACGATAGAATCTTGTACCAGCTTGTGGATTAATATACACATAAAAGCCTATCATCTGCAAATATAGATTCGATTCTATCTTGCTTGGTTCAATAGATATGGATACTTATCCCTTTTAGTCGGTTAACCCCACCCACTTTGACGTAGAAATTGAACCGTTAACGATAGAACCTTAGACCAGCTTGTGGATTAATATACACATTAACACCTATCATCTTCAAAGACAAAATCGATTATATCTTGCTTGGTTCAATAGATATATATACTTATCCCTTTTAGTCGGTTAACCCCACCCACTTTGACGAAGAAATTGAACCGTTAACGATAGAACCTTAGATCAGCTTGTGGCTTAATACACACATTAACACCTATCATCTTCAAAAACAAAATCGATTCTATCTTGCTTGGTTCAATAGATATGGATACTTATCCCTTTTAGTCAGTTAACCCCACCCACTTTGACGTAAAAATTGAACCGTTAACGATAGAACCTTGTGTCAGCTTGTGGATTAATATACACATAAAAGCCTATCATCTGCAAAAATAGATTCGATTCTATCTTGCTAGGTTCAATAGATATGGATACTTATCCCTTTTAGTCGGTTAACCCCACCCACTTTGACCTAGAAATTGAACCGTTAACGATAGAACCTTGTAACAGCTTGTGGATTAATATACACATAAAAGCCTATCATCTGCAAAAATAGATTCGATTCTATCTTGCTAGGTTCAATAGATATGTATACTTATCCCTTTTCGTCGGTTAACCCCACCCACTATGACGTAGAAATTGAACCATAAAGACAGAGCCTTGGATCAGCTTATGGATTAATATACACATAAAAACCTATCATCTTCAAAAACAAAATCGATTATATCTTGCTTGGTTCAATAGATATGGATACTTATCCCTTTTAGTCGGTTAACCCCACCCACTTTGACATAGAAATTGAACCGTTAACGATAGAACCTTGGATCAGCTTGTGGATTAATATACACATAAAAACTTATCATATGCAAAAACAAAATCGATTATATCTTGCTTGGTTCAATAGATATGTACACTTATCCCTTTTATTCGGTTAACCCCACCCACAATAGATATGGATACTTATCCCTTTTAGTCGGTTAACCCCACCCACTTTGACGTAGAAATTGAACCGTTAACGATAGAACCTTAGACCAGCTTGTGGATTAATATACACATAAAAACCTATCATCTTCAAAAACAAAATCGATTCTATCTTGCTTGGTTCAATAGATATGGATACTTATCCCTTTTAGTCGGTTAACCCCACCCACTTTGACATAGAAATTGAACCGTTAACGATAGAACCTTGGATCAGCTTGTGGCTTAATGTACACATTAACACCTATCATCTTCAAAAACAAAATCGATTCTATCTTGCTTGGTTCAATAGATATGGATACTTATCCCTTTTAGTCGGTTAACCCCACCCACTTTGACGTAGAAATTGAACCGTTAACGATAGAACCTTAGATCAGCTTGTGGATTAATATACACATTAACACCTATCATCTTCAAAAACAAAATCGATTCTATCTTGCTTGGTTCAATAGATATGGATACTTATCCCTTTTAGTCGGTTAACCCCACCCACTTTGACGTAGAAATTGAACCGTTAACGATAGAACCTTGTACCAGTTTGTGGATTAATATACACATAAAAGCCTATCATCTGCAAATATAGATTCGATTCTATCTTGCTTGGTTCAATAGATATGGATACTTATCCGTTTTAGTCGGTTAACCCCACCCACTTTGACGTAGAAATTGAACCGTTAACGATAGAACCTTAGACCAGCTTGTGGGTTAATATACACATTAACACCTATCATCTTCAAAAACAAAATCGATTATATCTTGCTTGGTTCAATAGATATATATACTTATCCCTTTTAGTCGGTTAACCCCACCCACTTTGACGAAGAAATTGAACCGTTAACGATAGAACCTTAGATCAGCTTGTGGCTTAATATACACATTAACACCTATCATCTTCAAAAACAAAATCGATTCTATCTTGCTTGGTTCAATAGATATGGATACTTATCCCTTTTAGTCAGTTAACCCCACCCACTTTGACGTAAAAATTGAACCGTTAACGATAGAACCTTGTATCAGCTTGTGGATTAATATACACATAAAAGCCTATCATCTTCAAAAACAAAATCGATTCTATCTTGCTTGGTTCAATAGATATGGATACTTATCCCTTTTAGTCAGTTAACCCCACCCACTTTGACGTAAAAATTTAACCGTTAACTAGAACCTTGGATCAGCTTGTGGATTAATATACACATAAAAACTACCATCTGCAAAAATAAATTCGATTCTATCTTGCTTGGTTCAATAGATATATATACTTATCCCTTTTAGTCGGTTAACCCCACCCACTATGACGTAAAAATTGAACCGTTAGCGATAGAACCTTGGATCAGCTTGTGGATTAATATACACATAAAAACCTACCATCTGAAAAAATAAATTCGATTCTATCTTGCTTGGTTCAATAGATATGGATACTTATCCCTTTTAGTCGGTTAAACCCACCCACTTTGACGTAGAAATTGAACCGTTAAAGATAGAGCTTTGGATCAGCTTGCTTATTAATACACACATAAAAACCTATCATCTGCAAAAATAGATTCGATTCTATCTTGCTAGGTTCAATAGATATGTATACTTATCCCTTTTAGTCGGTTAACCCCACCCAGTATGACGTAGAAATTGAACCGTTAGCGATAGAACCTTGGATCAGCTTGTGGATTAATATACACATAAAAACCTACCATCTGCAAAAATAAATTCGATTCTATCTTGCTTGGTTCAATAGATATATATACTTAACCCTTTTAGTCGGTTAACCCCACCCACTATGACGTAAAAATTGAACCGTTAAAGATAGAGCTTTGGATCAGCTTGCTTATTAATATACACATAAAAACCTATCATCTGCAAAAATAAATTCGATTCTATCTTGCTAGGTTCAATAGATATGTATACTTATCCCTTTTAGTCGGTTAACCCCACCCACTTTGACGTAGAAATTGAACCGTTAACGATAGAACCTTAGATCAGCTTGTTGATTAATATACACATAAAAACCTCCCATCTGCAAAAATAAATTCGATTCTATCTTGCTTGGTTCAAAATATATATATACTTAACCCTTTTAGTCGGTTAACCCCACCCACTATGACGTAAAAATTGAACCGTTAAAGATAGAGCTTTGGATCAGCTTGCTTATTAATATACACATAAAAACAAACATTCAAAAACAAAATCGATTCTATCTTGCTTGGTTCAATAGATATGGATACTTATCCCTTTTAGTCAGTTAACCCCACCCACTTTGACGTAAAAATTGAACCGTTAACGATAGAACCTTGGATCAGCTTGTGGATTAATATACACATAAAAACTACCATCTGCAAAAATAAATTCGATTCTATCTTGCTTGGTTCAATAGATATATATACTTATCCCTTTTAGTCGGTTAACCCCACCCACTATGACGTAAAAATTGAACCGTTAGCGATAGAACCTTGGGTCAGCATGTGGATTAATATACACATAAAAACCTACCATCTGAAAAAATAAATTCGATTCTATCTTGCTTGGTTCAATAGATATGGATACTTATCCCTTTTAGTCGGTTAAACCCACCCACTTTGACGTAGAAATTGAACCGTTAAAGATAGAGCTTTGGATCAGCTTGCTTATTAATATACACATAAAAACCTATCATCTGCAAAAATAGATTCGATTCTATCTTGCTAGGTTCAATAGATATGTATACTTATCCCATTTAGTCGGTTAACCACACCCAGTATGACGTAGAAATTGAACCCTTAGCGATAGAACCTTGGATCAGCTTGTGGATTAATATACACATAAAAACCTACCATCTGCAAAAATAAATTCGATTCTATCTTGCTTGGTTCAATAGATATATATACTTAACCCTTTTAGTCGGTTAACCCCACCCACTATGACGTAAAAATTGAACCGTTAAAGATAGAGCCCACCCACTATGACGTAAAAATTGAACCGTTAAAGATAGAGCTTTGGATCAGCTTGCTTATTAATATACACATAAAAACCTATCATCTGCAAAAATAAATTCGATTCTATCTTGCTAGGTTCAATATATATATGTATACTTATCCCTTTTAGTCGGTTAACCCCACCCACTTTGACGTAGAAATTGAACCGTTAACGATAGAACCTTGAATCAGCTTGTGGATTAATATACACATAAAAACCTACCATCTGCAAAAATAAAATCGATTCTATCTTGCTTGGTTCAATAGATATGGATACTTATCCCTTTTAGTCGGTTAACCCCATCCACTTTGACGTAGAAATTGAACCGTTAAAGATAGAGCTTTGGATCAGCTTGCTTATTAATACACACATAAAAACCTATCATCTGCAAAAATAAATTCGATTCTATCTTGCTAGGTTCAATAGATATGTATACTTATCCCTTTTAGTCGGTTAACCCCACCCACTTTGACGTAGAAATTGAACCGTTAACGATAGAACCTTAGATCAGCTTGTGGATTAATATACACATAAAAACCTATCATCTTCAAAAACAAAATTGATTCTATCTTGCTTGGTTCAATAGATATGTACACTTATCCCTTTTATTCGGTTAACCCCACCCAGTATGACGTAGAAATTGAACCGTTAGCGATAGAACCTTGAATCAGCTTGTGGATTAATATACACATAAAAACCTACTAACTGAAAAATAAATTCGATTCTATCTTGCTTGGTTCAATAGATATATATACTTAACCCTTTTAGTCGGTTAACCCCACCCACTATGACGTAAAAATTGAACCGTTAAAGATAGAGCCCACCCACTATGACGTAAAAATTGAACCGTTAAAGATAGAGCTTTGGATCAGCTTGCTTATTAATATACACATAAAAACCTATCATCTGCAAAAATAAATTCGATTCCATCTTGCTTGGTTCAATAGATATATATACTTATCCCTTTTAGTCGGTTAACCCCACCCACTATGACGTAAAAATTGAACCGTTAAAGATAGAGCTTTGGATCAGCTTGCTTATTAATATACACATAAAAACCTATCATCTGCAAAAATAAATTCGATTCTATCTTGCTAGGTTCAATAGATATGTATACTTATCCCTTTTAGTCGGTTAACCCCACCCACTTTGACGTAGAAATTGAACCCTTAACGATAGAACCTTAGATCAGCTTGTGGATTAATATACACATAAAAACCTACCATCTGCAAAAATAAAATCGATTCTATCTTGCTTGGTTCAATAGATATGGATACTTATCCCTTTTAGTCGGTTAACCCCATCCACTTTGACGTAGAAATTGAACCGTTAAAGATAGAGCTTTGGATCAGCTTGCTTATTAATACACACATAAAAACCTATCATCTGCAAAAATAAATTCGATTCTATCTTGCTAGGTTCAATAGATATGTATACTTATCCCTTTTAGTCGGTTAACCCCACCCACTTTGACGTAGAAATTGAACCGTTAACGATAGAACCTTAGATCAGCTTGTGGATTAATATACACATAAAAACCTATCATCTTCAAAAACAAAATTGATTCTATCTTGCTTGGTTCAATAGATATGTACACTTATCCCTTTTATTCGGTTAACCCCACCCAGTATGACGTAGAAATTGAACCGTTAGCGATAGAACCTTGAATCAGCTTGTGGATTAATATACACATAAAAACCTAATAACTGAAAAATAAATTCGATTCTATCTTGCTTGGTTCAATAGATATATATACTTATCCCTTTTAGTCGGTTAACCCCACCAACTATGACGTAAAAATTGAACCGTTAAAGATAGAGCTTTGGATCAGCTTGCTTATTAATATACACATAAAAACCTATCATCTGCAAAAATAAATTCGATTCTATCTTGCTAGGTTCAATAGATATGTATACTTATCCCTTTTAGTCGGTTAACCCCACCCACTTTGACGTAGAAATTGAACCGTTAACGATAGAACCTTAGATCAGCTTCTGGATTAATATACACATTAACACCTATCATCTCCAAAAACAAAATCGATTCTATCTTGCTTGGTTCAATAGATATGGATACTTATCCCTTTTAGTCGGTTAACCCCACCCACCTTGACGTAGAAATTGAACCGTTAACGATAGAACCTTGTACCAGCTTGTGGATTAATATACACATAAAAGCCTATCATCTGCAAATATAGATTCGATTCTATCTTGCTTGGTTCAATAGATATGGATACTTATCCCTTTTAGTCGGTTAACCCCACCCACTTTGACATAGAAATTGAACCGTTAACGATAGAACCTTAGACCAGCTTGGGGATTAATATACACACTAACACCTATCATCTTCAAAAACAAAATCGATTATATCTTGCTTGGTTCAATAGATATATATACTTATCCCTTTTAGTCGGTTAACCCCACCCACTTTGACGAAGAAATTGAACCGTTAACGATAGAACCTTAGATCAGCTTGTGGCTTAATATACACATTAACACCTATCATCTTCAAAAATAAAATCGATTCTATCTTGCTTGGTTCAATAGATATGGATACTTATCCCTTTTAGTCAGTTAACCCCACCCACTTTGACGTAAAAATTGAACCGTTAACGATAGAACCTTGTATCAGCTTGTGGATTAATATACACATAAAAGCCTATCATCTTCAAAAACAAAATCGATTCTATCTTGCTTGGTTCAATAGATATGGATACTTATCCCTTTTAGTCAGTTAACCCCACCCACTTTGACGTAAAAATTGAACCGTTAACGATAGAACCTTGGATCAGCTTGTGGATTAATATACACATAAAAACTACCATCTGCAAAAATAAATTCGATTCTATCTTGCTTGGTTCAATAGATATATATACTTATCCCTTTTAGTCGGTTAACCCCACCCACTATGACGTAAAAATTGAACCGTTAGCGACAGAACCTTGGATCAGCTTGTGGATTAATATACACATAAAAACCTACCATCTGAAAAAATAAATTCGATTCTATCTTGCTTGGTTCAATAGATATGGATACTTATCCCTTTTAGTCGGTTAACCCCACCCACTTTGACATAGAAATTGAACCGTTAACGATAGAACCTTGGATCAGCTTGTGGATTAATATACACATAAAAACTTATCATATGCAAAAACAAAATCGATTATATCTTGCTTGGTTCAATAGATATGTACACTTATCCCTTTTATTCGGTTAACCCCACCCACAATAGATATGGATACTTATCCCTTTTAGTCGGTTAACCCCACCCACTTTGACGTAAAAATTGAACCGTTAACGATAGAACCTTGAATCAGCTTGTGGATTAATATACACATAAAAACCTACCATCTGCAAAAATAAATTCGATTCCATCTTGCTTGGTTCAATAGATATATATACTTATCCCTTTTAGTCGGTTAACCCCACCCACTATGACGTAAAAATTGAACCGTTAAAGATAGAGCTTTGGATCAGCTTGCTTATTAATATACACATAAAAACCTATCATCTGCAAAAATAAATTCGATTCTATCTTGCTAGGTTCAATAGATATGTATACTTATCCCTTTTAGTCGGTTAACCCCACCCACTTTGACGTAGAAATTGAACCCTTAACGATAGAATCTTAGATCAGCTTGTGGATTAATATACACATAAAAACCTACCATCTGCAAAAATAAAATCGATTCTATCTTGCTTGGTTCAATAGATATGGATACTTATCCCTTTTAGTCGGTTAACCCCATCCACTTTGACGTAGAAATTGAACCGTTAAAGATAGAGCTTTGGATCAGCTTGCTTATTAATACACACATAAAAACCTATCATCTGCAAAAATAAATTCGATTCTATCTTGCTAGGTTCAATAGATATGTATACTTATCCCTTTTAGTCGGTTAACCCCACCCACTTTGACGTAGAAATTGAACCGTTAACGATAGAACCTTAGATCAGCTTGTGGATTAATATACACATAAAAACCTATCATCTTCAAAAACAAAATTGATTCTATCTTGCTTGGTTCAATAGATATGTACACTTATCCTTTTATTCGGTTAACCCCACCCAGTATGACGTAGAAATTGAACCGTTAGCGATAGAACCTTGAATCAGCTTGTGGATTAATATACACATAAAAACATACCAACTGAAAAATAAATTCGATTCTATCTTGCTTGGTTCAATAGATATATATACTTATCCCTTTTAGTCGGTTAACCCCACCAACTATGACGTAAAAATTGAACCGTTAAAGATAGAGCTTTGGATCAGCTTGCTTATTAATATACACATAAAAACCTATCATCTGCAAAAATAAATTCGATTCTATCTTGCTAGGTTCAATAGATATGTATACTTATCCCTTTTAGTCGGTTAACCCCACCCACTTTGACGTAGAAATTGAACCGTTAACGATAGAACCTTAGATCAGGTTGTGGATTAATATACACATTAACACCTATCATCTCCAAAAACAAAATCGATTCTATCTTGCTTGGTTCAATAGATATGGATACTTATCCCTTTTAGTCGGTTAACCCCACCCACCGTGACGTAGAAATTGAACCGTTAACGATAGAACCTTGTACCAGCTTGTGGATTAATATACACATAAAAGCCTATCATCTGCAAATATAGATTCGATTCTATCTTGCTTGGTTCAATAGATATGGATACTTATCCCTTTTAGTCGGTTAACCCCACCCACTATGACGTAAAAATTGAACCGTTAGCGATAGAACCTTGGATCAGCATGTGGATTAATATACACATAAAAACCTACCATCTGAAAAAAAATTCGATTCTATCTTGCTTGGTTCAATAGATATGGATACTTATCCCTTTTAGTCGGTTAAACCCACCCACTTTGACGTAGAAATTGAACCGTTAAAGATAGAGCTTTGGATCAGCTTGCTTATTAATATACACATAAAAACCTATCATCTGCAAAAATAGATTCGATTCTATCTTGCTAGGTTCAATAGATATGTATACTTATCCCTTTTAGTCGGTTAACCCCACCCAGTATGACGTAGAAATTGAACCGTTAGCGATAGAACCTTGGATCAGCTTGTGGATTAATATACACATAAAAACCTACCATCTGCAAAAATAAATTCGATTCTATCTTGCTTGGTTCAATAGATATATATACTTAACCCTTTTAGTCGGTTAACCCCACCCACTATGACGTAAAAATTGAACCGTTAAAGATAGAGCTTTGGATCAGCTTGCTTATTAATATACACATAAAAACCTATCATCTGCAAAAATAAATTCGATTCTATCTTGCTAGGTTCAATAGATATGTATACTTATCCCTTTTAGTCGGTTAACCCCACCCACTTTGACGTAGAAATTGAACCGTTAACGATAGAACCTTAGGTCAGCTTGTGGATTAATATACACATAAAAACCTATCATCTTCAAAAACAAAATTGATTCTATCTTGCTTGGTTCAATAGATATGTACACTTATCCCTTTTATTCGGTTAACCCCACCCAGTATGACGTAGAAATTGAACCGTTAGCGATAGAACCTTGAATCAGCTTGTGGATTAATATACACATAAAAACCTACCAACTGAAAAATAAATTCGATTCTATCTTGCTTGGTTCAATAGATATATATACTTATCCCTTTTAGTCGGTTAACCCCACCAACTATGACGTAAAAATTGAACCGTTAAAGATAGAGCTTTGGATCAGCTTGCTTATTAATATACACATAAAAACCTATCATCTGCAAAAATAAATTCGATTCTATCTTGCTAGGTTCAATAGATATGTATACTTATCCCTTTTAGTCGGTTAACCCCACCCACTTTGACGTAGAAATTGAACCGTTAACGATAGAACCTTAGATCAGCTTGTGGATTAATATACACATTAACACCTATCATCTCCAAAAACAAAATCGATTCTATCTTGCTTGGTTCAATAGATATGGATACTTATCCCTTTTAGTCGGTTAACCCCACCCACCTTGACGTAGAAATTGAACCGTTAACGATAGAACCTTGTACCAGCTTGTGGATTAATATACACATAAAAGCCTATCATCTGCAAATATAGATTCGATTCTATCTTGCTTGGTTCAATAGATATGGATACTTATCCCTTTTAGTCGGTTAACCCCACCCACTTTGACATAGAAATTGAACCGTTAACGATAGAACCTTAGACCAGCTTGCGGATTAATATACACATTAACACCTATCATCTTCAAAAACAAAATCGATTATATCTTGCTTGGTTCAATAGATATATATACTTATCCCTTTTAGTCGGTTAACCCCACCCACTTTGACGAAGAAATTGAACCGTTAACGATAGAACCTTAGATCAGCTTGTGGCTTAATATACACATTAACACCTATCATCTTCAAAAATAAAATCGATTCTATCTTGCTTGGTTCAATAGATATGGATACTTATCCCTTTTAGTCAGTTAACCCCACCCACTTTGACGTAAAAATTGAACCGTTAGCGATAGAACCTTGTATCAGCTTGTGGATTAATATACACATAAAAGCCTATCATCTTCAAAAACAAAATCGATTCTATCTTGCTTGGTTCAATAGATATGGATACTTATCCCTTTTAGTCAGTTAACCCCACCCACTTTGACGTAAAAATTGAACCGTTAACGATAGAACCTTGGATCAGCTTGTGGATTAATATACACATAAAAACTACCATCTGCAAAAATAAATTCGATTCTATCTTGCTTGGTTCAATAGATATATATACTTATCCCTTTTAGTCGGTTAACCCCACCCACTATGACGTAAAAATTGAACCGTTAGCGATAGAACCTTGGATCAGCTTGTGGATTAATATACACATAAAAACCTACCATCTGAAAAAATAAATTCGATTCTATCTTGCTTGGTTCAATAGATATGGATACTTATCCCTTTTAGTCGGTTAAACCCACCCACTTTGACGTAGAAATTGAACCGTTAAAGATAGAGCTTTGGATCAGCTTGCTTATTAATATACACATAAAAACCTATCATCTGCAAAAATAGATTCGATTCTATCTTGCTAGGTTCAATAGATATGTATACTTATCCCTTTTAGTCGGTTAACCCCACCCAGTATGACATAGAAATTGAACCGTTAGCGATAGAACCTTGGATCAGCTTGTGGATTAATATACACATAAAAACCTACCATCTGCAAAAATAAATTCGATTCTATCTTGCTTGGTTCAATAGATATATATACTTAACCCTTTTAGTCGGTTAACCCCACCCACTATGACGTAAAAATTGAACCGTTAAAGATAGAGCTTTGGATCAGCTTGCTTATTAATATACACATAAAAACCTATCATCTGCAAAAATAGATTCGATTCTATCTTGCTAGGTTCAATAGATATGTATACTTATCCCTTTTAGTCGGTTAACCCCACCCAGTATGACATAGAAATTGAACCGTTGGCGATAGAACCTTGGATCAGCTTGTGGATTAATATACACATAAAAACCTATCATCTGCAAAAATAAATTCGATTCTATCTTGCTTGGTTCAATAGATATGGATACTTATCCCTTTTAGTCGGTTAACCCCACCCACTTTGACGTAGAAATTGAACCGTTAACGATAAAACCTTAGATCAGCTTGTGGATTAATATACACATTAACACCTATCATCTCCAAAAACAAAATCGATTCTATCTTGCTTGGTTCAATAGATATGGATACTTATCCCTTTTAGTCGGTTAACCCCACCCACCTTGACGTAGAAATTGAACCGTTAACGATAAAAGCCTATCATCTGCAAATATAGATTCGATTCTATCTTGCTTGGTTCAATAGATATGGATACTTATCCCTTTTAGTCGGTTAACCCCACCCACTTTGACGTAGAAATTGAACCGTTAACGATAGAACCTTAGACCAGCTTGCGGATTAATATACACATAAAAGCCTATCATCTGCAAATATAGATTCGATTCTATCTTGCTTGGTTCAATAGATATGGATACTTATCCCTTTTAGTCGGTTAACCCACCCACTTAGACGTAGAAATTGAACCGTTAACGATAGAACCTTGTGTCAGCTTGTGGATTAATATACACATAAAAGCCTATCATCTGCAAAAATAGATTCGATTCTATCTTGCTAGGTTCAATAGATATGTATACTTATCTTTTTTAGTCGGTTAACCCCACCCAGTATGACGTTGAAATTGAACCGTTAGCGATAGAACCTTGGATCAGCTTGTGGATTAATATACACATAAAAACCTACCATCTGCAAAAATAAATTCGATTCTATCTTGCTTGGTTCAATAGATATATATACTTATCCCTTTTTGTCGGTTAACCCCACCCACTTTGACGTAGAAATTGAACCGTTAGCGATAGAACCTTAGATCAGCTTGTGGATTAATATACACATAAAAACCTACCATTTGCAAAAATAAAATCGATTCTATCTTGCTTGGTTCAATAGATATGGATACTTATCCCTTTTAGTCGGTTAACCCTACCCACTTTGACGTAGAAATTGAACCGTTAAAGATAGAGCTCTGGATCAGCTTGCTTATTAATATACACATAAAAACCTATCATCTGCAAAAATAAATTCGATTCTATCTTGCTTGGTTCAATAGATATATATACTTATCCCTTTTAGTCGGTTAACCCCACCCACTTTGACGTAGAAATTGAACCGTTAACGATAGAACCTTAGATCAGCTTATGGATTAATATACACATTAACACCTATCATCTTCAAAAACAAAATCGATTCTATCTTGCTTGGTTCAATAGATATGGATACTTATCCCTTTTAGTCGGTTAACCCCACCCACCTTGACGTAGAAATTGAACCGTTAACGATAGAACCTTGTACCAGCTTGTGGATTAATATACACATAAAAGCCTATCATCTGCAAATATAGATTCGATTCTATCTTGCTTGGTTCAATAGATATGGATACTTATCCCTTTTAGTCGATTAACCCCACCCACTTTGACGTAGAAATTGAACCGTTAACGATAGAACCTTAGACCAGCTTGTGGATTAATATACACATTAACACCTATCATCTTCAAAAACAAAATCGATTATATCTTGCTTGGTTCAATAGATATATATACTTATCCCTTTTAGTCGGTTAACCCCACCCACTTTGACGAAGAAATTGAACCGTTAACGATAGAACCTTAGATCAGCTTGTGGCTTAATATACACATTAACACCTATCATCTTCAAAAACAAAATCGATTCTATCTTGCTTGGTTCAATAGATATGGATACTTATCCCTTTTAGTCAGTTAACCCCACCCACTTTGACGTAAAAATTGAACCGTTAACGATAGAACCTTGTATCAGCTTGTTGATTAATATACACATAAAAGCCTATCATCTGCAAAAATAGATTCGATTCTATCTTGCTAGGTTCAATAGATATGGATACTTATCCCTTTTAGTCGGTTAACCCCACCCACTTTGACCTAGAAATTGAACCGTTAACGATAGAACCTTGTATCAGCTTGTGGATTAATATACACATAAAAGCCTATCATCTGCAAAAATAGATTCGATTCTATCTTGCTAGGTTCAATAGATATGTATACTTATCCCTTTTCGTCGGTTAACCCCACCCACTATGACGTAGAAATTGAACCATAAAGACAGAGCCTTGGATCAGCTTATGGATTAATATACACATAAAAACCTATCATCTTCAAAAACAAAATCGATTATATCTTGCTTGGTTCAATAGATATGGATACTTATCCCTTTTAGTCGGTTAACCCCACCCACTTTGACATAGAAATTGAACCGTTAACGATAGAACCTTGGATCAGCTTGTGGATTAATATACACATAAAAACTTATCATATGCAAAAACAAAATCGATTATATCTTGCTTGGTTCAATAGATATGTACACTTATCCCTTTTATTCGGTTAACCCCACCCACAATAGATATGGATACTTATCCCTTTTAGTCGGTTAACCCCACCCACTTTGACGTAGAAATTGAACCGTTAACGATAGAACCTTAGACCAGCTTGTGGATTAATATACACATAAAAACCTATCATCTTCAAAAACAAAATCGATTCTATCTTGCTTGGTTCAATAGATATGGATACTTATCCCTTTTAGTCGGTTAACCCCACCCACTTTGACATAGAAATTGAACCGTTAACGATAGAACCTTGGATCAGCTTGTGGCTTAATGTACACATTAACACCTATCATCTTCAAAAACAAAATCGATTCTATCTTGCTTGGTTCAATAGATATGGATACTTATCCCTTTTAGTCGGTTAACCCCACCCACTTTGACGTAGAAATTGAACCGTTAACGATAGAACCTTAGATCAGCTTGTGGATTAATATACACATTAACACCTATCATCTTCAAAAACAAAATCGATTCTATCTTGCTTGGTTCAATAGATATGGATACTTATCCCTTTTAGTCGGTTAACCCCACCCACTTTGACGTAGAAATTGAACCGTTAACGATAGAACCTTGTACCAGTTTGTGGATTAATATACACATAAAAGCCTATCATCTGCAAATATAGATTCGATTCTATCTTGCTTGGTTCAATAGATATGGATACTTATCCGTTTTAGTCGGTTAACCCCACCCACTTTGACGTAGAAATTGAACCGTTAACGATAGAACCTTAGACCAGCTTGTGGATTAATATACACATTAACACCTATCATCTTCAAAAACAAAATCGATTATATCTTGCTTGGTTCAATAGATATATATACTTATCCCTTTTAGTCGGTTAACCCCACCCACTTTGACGAAGAAATTGAACCGTTAACGATAGAACCTTAGATCAGCTTGTGGCTTAATATACACATTAACACCTATCGTCTTCAAAAACAAAATCGATTCTATCTTGCTTGGTTCAATAGATATGGATACTTATCCCTTTTAGTCAGTTAACCCCACCCACTTTGACGTAAAAATTGAACCGTTAACGATAGAACCTTGTATCAGCTTGTGGATTAATGTACACATAAAAGCCTATCATCTTCAAAAACAAAATCGATTCTATCTTGCTTGGTTCAATAGATATGGATACTTATCCCTTTTAGTCAGTTAACCCCACCCACTTTGACGTAAAAATTTAACCGTTAACTAGAACCTTGGATCAGCTTGTGGATTAATATACACATAAAAACTACCATCTGCAAAAATAAATTCGATTCTATCTTGCTTGGTTCAATAGATATATATACTTATCCCTTTTAGTCGGTTAACCCCACCCACTATGACGTAAAAATTGAACCGTTAGCGATAGAACCTTGGATCAGCTTGTGGATTAATATACACATAAAAACCTACCATCTGAAAAAATAAATTCGATTCTATCTTGCTTGGTTCAATAGATATGGATACTTATCCCTTTTAGTCGGTTAAACCCACCCACTTTGACGTAGAAATTGAACCGTTAAAGATAGAGCTTTGGATCAGCTTGCTTATTAATATACACATAAAAACCTATCATCTGCAAAAATAGATTCGATTCTATCTTGCTAGGTTCAATAGATATGTATACTTATCCCTTTTAGTCGGTTAACCCCACCCAGTATGACGTAGAAATTGAACCGTTAGCGATAGAACCTTGGATCAGCTTGTGGATTAATATACACATAAAAACCTACCATCTGCAAAAATAAATTCGATTCTATCTTGCTTGGTTCAATAGATATATATACTTAACCCTTTTAGTCGGTTAACCCCACCCACTATGACGTAAAAATTTAACCGTTAAAGATAGAGCTTTGGATCAGCTTGCTTATTAATATGCACATAAAAACCTATCATCTGCAAAAATAAATTCGATTCTATCTTGCTAGGTTCAATAGATATGTATACTTATCCCTTTTAGTCGGTTAACCCCACCCACTTTGACGTAGAAATTGAACCGTTAACGATAGAACCTTAGATCAGCTTGTTGATTAATATACACATAAAAACCTACCATCAGCAAAAATAAAATCGATTCTATCTTGCTTGGTTCAATAGATATGGATACTTATCCCTTTTAGTCGGTTAACCCCACCCACTTTGACGTAGAAATTGAACCGTTAAAGATAGAGCTTTGGATCAGCTTGCTTATTAATATACACATAAAAACCTATCATCTGCAAAAATAAATTCGATTCTATCTTGCTAGGTTCAATAGATATGTATACGTATCCCTTTTAGTCGGTTAACCCCACCCACTTTGACGTAGAAAATGAACCGTTAACGATAGAACCTTAGATCAGCTTGTGGATTAATAGACACATTAACACCTACCATCTTCAAAAACAAAATCGATTCTATCTTGCTTGGCTCAATAGATATGGATACTTATCCCTTTTAGTCGGTTAACCCACCCACTTTGACGTAGAAATTGAACCGTTAACGATAGAAGCTTGTGTCAGCTTGTGGAATAATATACACATAAAAGCCTATCATCTGCAAAAATAGATTCGATTCTATCTTGCTAGTTTCAATAGATATGTATACTTATTTTTTTAGTCGGTTAACCCCACCCAGTATGACGTAGAAATTAAACCGTTAGCGATAGAACCTTGGATCAGCTTGTGGATTAATATACACATAAAAACCTACCATCTGCAAAAATAAATTCGATTCTATCTTGCTTGGTTCAATAGATATATATACTTATCCCTTTTAGTCGGTTAACCCCACCCACTTTGACGTAGAAATTGAACCGTTAACGATAGAACCTTAGATCAGCTTGTGGATTAATATACACATAAAAACCTACCATTTGCAAAAATAAAATCGATTCTATCTTGCTTTGTTCAATAGATATGGATACTTATCCCTTTTAGTCGGTTAACCCCACCCACTTTGACGTAGAAATTGAACCGTTAAAGATAGAGCTTTGGATCAGCTTGCTTATTAATATACACATAAAAGCCTATCATCTGCAATAATAAATTCGATTCTATCTTGCTTGGTTCAATAGATATATATACTTATTCCTTTTAGTCGGTTAACCCCACCCACTTTGACGTAGAAATTGAACCGTTAACGATAGAACCTTAGATCAGCTTGTGGATTAATATACACATTAACACCTATCATCTCCAAAAACAAAATCGATTATATCTTGCTTGGTTCAATAGATATGGATACTTATCCCTTTTAGTCGGTTAACCCCACCCACCTTGACGTAGAAATTGAACCGTTAACGATAGAACCTTGTACCAGCTTGTGGATTAATATACACATAAAAGCCTATCATCTGCAAATATAGATTCGATTCTATCTTGCTTGGTTCAATAGATATGGATACTTATCCCTTTTAGTCGGTTAACCCCACCCACTTTGACGTAGAAATTGAACCGTTAACGATAGAACCTTAGACCAGCTTGTGGATTAATATACACATTAACACCTATCATCTTCAAAAACAAAATCGATTCTATCTTGCTTGGTTCAATAGATATGGATACTTATCCCTTTTAGTCAGTTAACCCCACCCACTTTGACGTAAAAATTGAACCGTTAACGATAGAACCTTGTATCAGCTTGTGGATTAATATACACATAAAAGCCTATCATCTTCAAAAACAAAATCGATTCTATCTTGCTTGGTTCAATAGATATATATACTTATCCCTTTTAGTCGGTTAACCCCACCCACTTTGACGAAGAAATTGAACCGTTAACGATAGAACCTTAGATCAGTTTGTGGCTTAATATACACATTAACACCTATCATCTTCAAAAACAAAATCGATTCTATCTTGCTTGGTTCAATAGATATGGATACTTATCCCTTTTAGTCAGTTAACCCCACCCACTTTGACGTAAAAATTGAACCGTTAACGATAGAACCTTGTATCAGCTTGTGGATTAATATACACATAAAAGCCTATCATCTTCAAAAACAAAATCGATTATATCTTGCTTGGTTCAATAGATATATATACTTATCCCTTTTAGTCGGTTAACCCCACCCACTTTGACGAAGAAATTGAACCGTTAACGATAGAACCTTAGATCAGTTTGTGGCTTAATATACACATTAACACCTATCATCTTCAAAAACAAAATCGATTCTATCTTGCTTGGTTCAATAGATATGGATACTTATCCCTTTTAGTCAGTTAACCCCACCCACTTTGACGTAAAAATTGAACCGTTAACGATAGAACCTTGTATCAGCTTGTGGATTAATATACACATAAAAGCCTATCATCTTCAAAAACAAAATCGATTCTATCTTGCTTGGTTCAATAGATATGGATACTTATCCCTTTTAGTCAGTTAACCCCACCCACTTTGACGTAAAAATTGAACCGTTAACGATAGAACCTTGGATCAGCTTGTGGATTAATATACACATAAAAACTACCATCTGCAAAAATAAATTCGATTCTATCTTGCTTGGTTCAATAGATATATATACTTATCCCTTTTAGTCGGTTAACCCCACCCACTATGACGTAAAAATTGAACCGTTAGCGATAGAACCTTGGATCAGCATGTGGATTAATATACACATAAAAACCTACCATCTGAAAAAATAAATTCGATTCTATCTTGCTTGGTTCAATATATATGGATACTTATCCCTTTTAGTCGGTTAAACCCACCCACTTTGACGTAGAAATTGAACCGTTAAAGATAGAGCTTTGGATCAGCTTGCTTATTAATATACACATAAAAACGTATCATCTGCAAAAATAGATTCGATTCTATCTTGCTAGGTTCAATAGATATGTATACTTATCCCTTTTAGTCGGTTAACCCCACCCAGTATGACGTAGAAATTGAACCGTTAGCGATAGAACCTTGGATCAGCTTGTGGATTAATATACACATAAAAACCTACCATCTGCAAAAATAAATTCGATTCTATATTGCTTGGTTCAATAGATATATATACTTAACCCTTTTAGTCGGTTAACCCCACCCACTATGACGTAAAAATTGAACCGTTAAAGATAGAGCCCACCCACTATGACGTAAAAATTGAACCGTTAAAGATAGAGCTTTGGATCAGCTTGCTTATTAATATACACATAAAAACCTATCATCTGCAAAAATAAATTCGATTCTATCTTGCTAGGTTCAATACATATGTATACTTATCCCTTTTAGTCGGTTAACCCCACCCACTTTGACGTAGAAATTGAACCGTTAACGATAGAACCTTGAATCAGCTTGTGGATTAATATACACATAAAAACCTACCATCTGCAAAAATAACTTCGATTCCATCTTGCTTGGTTCAATAGATATATATACTTATCCCTTTTAGTCGGTTAACCCCACCCACTATGACGTAAAAATTGAACCGTTAAAGATAGAGCTTTGGATCAGCTTGCTTATTAATATACACATAAAAACCTATCATCTGCAAAAATAAATTCGATTCTATCTTGCTAGGTTCAATAGATATGTATACTTATCCCTTTTAGTCGGTTAACCCCACCCACTTTGACGTAGAAATTGAACCCTTAACGATAGAACCTTAGATCAGCTTGTGGATTAATATACACATAAAAACCCACCATCTGCAAAAATAAAATCGATTCTATCTTGCTTGGTTCAATAGATATGGATACTTATCCCTTTTAGTCGGTTAACCCCATCCACTTTGACGTAGAAATTGAACCGTTAAAGATAGAGCTTTGGATCAGCTTGCTTATTAATACACACATAAAAACCTATCATCTGCAAAAATAAATTCGATTCTATCTTGCTAGGTTCAATAGATATGTATACTTATCCCTTTTAGTCGGTTAACCCCACCCACTTTGACGTAGAAATTGAACCGTTAACGATAGAACCTTAGATCAGCTTGTGGATTAATATACACATAAAACCTATCATCTTCAAAAACAAAATTGATTCTATCTTGCTTGGTTCAATAGATATGTACACTTATCCCTTTTATTCGGTTAACCCCACCCAGTATGACGTAGAAATTGAACCGTTAGCGATAGAACCTTGAATCAGCTTGTGGATTAATATACACATAAAAACCTACTAACTGAAAAATAAATTCGATTCTATCTTGCTTGGTTCAATAGATATATATACTTATCCCTTTTAGTCGGTTAACCCCACCAACTATGACGTAAAAATTGAACCGTTAAAGATAGAGCTTTGGATCAGCTTGCTTATTAATATACACATAAAAACCTATCATCTGCAAAAATAAATTCGATTCTATCTTGCTAGGTTCAATAGATATGTATACTTATCCCTTTTAGTCGGTTAACCCCACCCACTTTGACGTAGAAATTGAACCGTTAACGATAGAACCTTAGATCAGCTTGTGGATTAATATACACATTAACACCTATCATCTCCAAAAACAAAATCGATTCTATCTTGCTTGGTTCAATAGATATGGATACTTATCCCTTTTAGTCGGTTAACCCCACCCACCTTGACGTAGAAATTGAACCGTTAACGATAGAACCTTGTACCAGCTTGTGGATTAATATACACATAAAAGCCTATCATCTGCAAATATAGATTCGATTCTATCTTGCTTGGTTCAATAGATATGTACACTTATCCCTTTTATTCGGTTAACCCCACCCAGTATGACGTAGAAATTGAACCGTTAGCGATAGAACCTTGAATCAGCTTGTGGATTAATATACACATAAAAACCTATCATCTTCAAAAATAAATTCGATTCTATCTTGCTTGGTTCAATAGATATATATATTTATCCCTTTTAGTCGGTTAACCCCACCAACTATGACGTAAAAATTGAACCGTTAAAGATAGAGCTTTGGATCAGCTTGCTTATTAATATACACATAAAAACCTATCATCTCCAAAAATAAATTCGATTCTATCTTGCTAGGTTCAATAGATATGTATACTTATCCCTTTTAGTCGGTTAACCCCACCCACTTTGACGTAGAAATTGAACCGTTAACGATAGAACCTTAGATCAGCTTGTGGATTAATATACACATTAACACCTATCATCTCCAAAAACAAAATCGATTCTATCTTGCTTGGTTCAATAGATATGGATACTTATCCCTTTTAGTCGGTTAACCCCACCCACCTTGACGTAGAAATTGAACCGTTAACGATAGAACCTTGTACCAGCTTGTGGATTAATATACACATAAAAGCCTATCATCTGCAAATATAGATTCGATTCTATCTTGCTTGGTTCAATAGATATATATACTTAACCCTTTTAGTCGGTTAACCCCACCCACTATGACGTAAAAATTGAACCGTTAGCGATAGAACCTTGGATCAGCATGTAGATTAATATACACATAAAAACCTACCATCTGAAAAAATAAATTCGATTCTATCTTGCTTGGTTCAATATATATGGATACTTATCCCTTTTAGTCGGTTAAACCCACCCACTTTGACGTAGAAATTGAACCGTTAAAGATAGAGCTTTGGATCAGCTTGCTTATTAATATACACATAAAAACCTATCATCTGCAAAAATAGATTCGATTCTATCTTGCTAGGTTCAATAGATATGTATACTTATCCCTTTTAGTCGGTTAACCCCACCCAGTATGACGTAGAAATTGAACCGTTAGCGATAGAACCTTGGATCAGCTTGTGGATTAATATACACATAAAAACCTACCATCTGCAAAAATAAATTCGATTCTATCTTGCTTGGTTCAATAGATATATATACTTAACCCTTTTAGTCGGTTAACCCCACCCACTATGACGTAAAAATTGAACCGTTAAAGATAGAGCCCACCCACTATGACGTAAAAATTGAACCGTTAAAGATAGAGCTTTGGATCAGCTTGCTTATTAATATACACATAAAAACCTATCATCTGCAAAAATAAATTCGATTCTATCTTGCTAGGTTCAATACATATGTATACTTATCCCTTTTAGTCGGTTAACCCCACCCACTTTGACGTAGAAATTGAACCGTTAACGATAGAACCTTGAATCAGCTTGTGGATTAATATACACATAAAAACCTACCATCTGCAAAAATAAATTCGATTCCATCTTGCTTGGTTCAATAGATATATATACTTATCCCTTTTAGTCGGTTAACCCCACCCACTATGACGTAAAAATTGAACCGTTAAAGATAGAGCTTTGGATCAGCTTGCTTATTAATATACACATAAAAACCTATCATCTGCAAAAATAAATTCGATTCTATCTTGCTAGGTTCAATAGATATGTATACTTATCCCTTTTAGTCGGTTAACCCCACCCACTTTGACGTAGAAATTGAACCCTTAACGATAGAACCTTAGATCAGCTTGTGGATTAATATACACATAAAAACCTACCATCTGCAAAAATAAAATCGATTCTATCTTGCTTGGTTCAATAGATATGGATACTTATCCCTTTTAGTCGGTTAACCCCATCCACTTTGACGTAGAAATTGAACCGTTAAAGATAGAGCTTTGGATCAGCTTGCTTATTAATACACACATAAAAACCTATCATCTGCAAAAATAAATTCGATTCTATCTTGCTAGGTTCAATAGATATGTATACTTATCCCTTTTAGTCGGTTAACCCCACCCACTTTGACGTAGAAATTGAACCGTTAACGATAGAACCTTAGATCAGCTTGTGGATTAATATACATATAAAAACCTATCATCTTCAAAAACAAAATTGATTCTATCTTGCTTGGTTCAATAGATATGTACACTTATCCCTTTTATTCGGTTAAGCCCACCCAGTATGACGTAGAAATTGAACCGTTAGCGATAGAACCTTGAATCAGCTTGTGGATTAATATACACATAAAAGCCTATCATCTTCAAAAACAAAATCGATTCTATCTTGCTTGGTTCAATAGATATATATACTTATCCCTTTTAGTCGGTTAACCCCACCAACTATGACGTAAAAATTGAACCGTTAAAGATAGAGCTTTGGATCAGCTTGCTTATTAATATACACATAAAAACCTATCATCTGCAAAAATAAATTCGATTCTATCTTGCTAGGTTCAATAGATATGTATACTTATCCCTTTTAGTCGGTTAACCCCACCCACTTTGACGTAGAAATTGAACCGTTAACGATAGAACCTTAGATCACCTTGTGGATTAATATACACATTAACACCTATCATCTCCAAAAACAAAATCGATTCTATCTTGCTTGGTTCAATAGATATGGATACTTATCCCTTTTAGTCGGTTAACCCCACCCACCTTGACGTTGAAATTGAACCGTTAACGATAGAACCTTGTACCAGCTTGTGGATTAATATACACATAAAAGCCTATCATCTGCAAATATAGATTCGATTCTATCTTGCTTGGTTCAATAGATATGGATACTTATCCCTTTTAGTCGGTTAACCCCACCCACTTTGACATAGAAATTGAACCGTTAACGATAGAACCTTAGACCAGCTTGTGGATTAATATACACATTAACACCTATCATCTTCAAAAATAAAATCGATTCTATCTTGCTTGGTTCAATAGATATATATACTTATCCCTTTTAGTCGGTTAACCCCACCCACTATGACGTAAAAATTGAACCGTTAGCGATAGAACCTTGGATCAGCTTGTGGATTAATATACACATAAAAACCTACCATCTGAAAATATAAATTCGATTCTATCTTGCTTGGTTCAATAGATATGGATACTTATCCCTTTTAGTCGGTTAACCCCACCCACTTTGACATAGAAATTGAACCGTTAACGATAGAACCTTGGATCAGCTTGTGGATTAATATACACATAAAAACTTATCATATGCAAAAACAAAATCGATTATATCTTGCTTGGTTCAATAGATATGTACACTTATCCCTTTTATTCGGTTAACCCCACCCACAATAGATATGGATACTTATCCCTTTTAGTCGGTTAACCCCACCCACTTTGACGTAAAAATTGAACCGTTAACGATAGAACCTTGAATCAGCTTGTGGATTAATATACACATAAAAACCTACCATCTGCAAAAATAAATTCGATTCCATCTTGCTTGGTTCAATAGATATATATACTTATCCCTTTTAGTCGGTTAACCCCACCCACTATGACGTAAAAATTGAACCGTTAAAGATAGAGCTTTGGATCAGCTTGCTTATTAATATACACATAAAAACCTATCATCTGCAAAAATAAATTCGATTCTATCTTGCTAGGTTCAATAGATATGTATACTTATCCCTTTTAGTCGGTTAACCCCACCCAGTATGACGTAGAAATTGAACCGTTAACGATAGAACCTTGAATCAGCTTGTGGATTAATATACACATAAAAACCTACCATCTGCAAAAATAAATTCGATTCCATCTTGCTTGGTTCAATAGATATATATACTTATCCCTTTTAGTCGGTTAACCCCACCCACGATGACGTAAAAATTGAACCGTTAAAGATAGAGCTTTGGATCAGCTTGCTTATTAATATACACATAAAAACCTATCATCTGCAAAAATAAATTCGATTCTATCTTGCTAGGTTCAATAGATATGTATACTTATCCCTTTTAGTCGGTTAACCCCACCCACTTTGACGTAGAAATTGAACCGTTAACGATAGAACCTTAGATCAGCTTGTTGATTAATATACACATAAAAACCTACCATCATAAAAATAAAATCGATTCTATCTTGCTTGGTTCAATAGATATGGATACTTATCCCTTTTAGTCGGTTAACCCCACCCACTTTGACGTAGAAATTGAACCGTTAAAGATAGAGCTTTGGATCAGCTTGCTTATTAATATACACATAAAAACCTATCATCTGCAAAAATAAATTCGATTCTATCTTGCTAGGTTCAATAGATATGTATACGTATCCCTTTTAGTCGGTTAACCCCACCCACTTTGACGTGGAAATTGAACCGTTAACGATAGAACCTTAGATCAGCCTGTGGATTAATAGACACATTAACACCTATCATCTTCAAAAACAAAATCGATTCTATCTTGCTTGGTTCAATAGATATGGATACTTATCCCTTTTAGTCGGTTAACCCACCCACTTTGACGTAGAAATTGAACCGTTAACGATAGAACCTTGTGTCAGCTTGTGGATTAATATACACATAAAAGCCTATCATCTGCAAAAATAGATTCGATTCTATCTTGCTAGGTTCAATAGATATGTATACTTATCTTTTTTAGTCGGTTAACCCCACCCAGTATGACGTAGAAATTGAACCGTTAGCGATAGAACCTTGGATCAGCTTGTGGATTAATATACACATAAAAACCTACCCATCTGCAAAAATAAATTCGATTCTATCTTGCTTGGTTCAATAGATATATATACTTATCCCTTTTAGTCGGTTAACCCCACCCACTTTGACGTAGAAATTGAACCGTTAACGATAGAACCTTAGATCAGCTTGTGGATTAATACCATTTGCAAAAATAAAATCGATTCTATCTTGCTTTGTTCAATAGATATGGATACTTATCCCTTTTAGTCGGTTAACCCCACCCACTTTGACGTAGAAATTGAACCGTTAAAGATAGAGCTTTGGATCAGCTTGCTTATTAATATACACATAAAAACTTATCATTTGCAAAAATAAATTCGATTCTATCTTGCTTGGTTCAATAGATATATATACTTATTCCTTTTAGTCGGTTAACCCCACCCACTTTGACGTAGAAATTGAACCGTTAACGATAGAACCTTAGATCAGCTTGTGGATTAATATACACATTAACACCTATCATCTTCAAAAACAAAATCGATTCTATCTTGCTTGGTTCAATAGATATGGATACTTATCCCTTTTAGTCGGTTAACCCCACCCACTTTGACGTAGAAATTGAACCGTTAACGATAGAACCTTAGATCAGCTTGTGGATTAATATACACATTAACACCTATCATCTCCAAAAACAAAATCGATTATATCTTGCTTGGTTCAATAGATATAGATACTTATCCCTTTTAGTCGGTTAACCCCACCCACCTTGACGTAGAAATTGAACCGTTAACGATAGAACCTTGTACCAGCTTGTGGATTAATATACACATAAAAGCCTATCATCTGCAAATATAGATTCGATTCTATCTTGCTTGGTTCAATAGATATGGATACTTATCCCTTTTAGTCGGTTAACCCCACCCACTTTGACGTAGAAATTGAACCGTTAACGATAGAACCTTAGACCAGCTTGTGGATTAATATACACATTAACACCTATCATCTTCAAAAACAAAATCGATTATATCTTGCTTGGTTCAATAGATATATATACTTATCCCTTTTAGTCGGTTAACCCCACCCACTTTGACGAAGAAATTGAACCGTTAACGATAGAACCTTAAATCAGCTTGTGGCTTAATATACACATTAACACCTATCATCTTCAAAAACAAAATCGATTCTATCTTGCTCGGTTCAATAGATATGGATACTTATCCCTTTTAGTCAGTTAACCCCACCCACTTTGACGTAAAAATTGAACCGTTAACAATAGAACCTTGTATCAGCTTGTGGATTAATATACACATAAAAGCCTATCATCTTCAAAAACAAAATCGATTCTATCTTGCTTGGTTCAATAGATATGGATACTTATCCCTTTTAGTCAGTTAACCCCACCCACTTTGACGTAAAAATTGAACCGTTAACGATAGAACCTTGGATCAGCTTGTGGATTAATATACACATAAAAACTACCATCTGCAAAAATAAATTCGATTCTATCTTGCTTGGTTCAATAGATATATATACTTATCCCTTTTAGTCGGTTAACCCCACCCACTATGACGTAAAAATTGAACCGTTAGCGATAGAACCTTGGATCAGCATGTGGATTAATATACACATAAAAACCTACCATCTGAAAAAATAAATTCGATTCTATCTTGCTTGGTTCAATAGATATGGATACTTATCCCTTTTAGTCGGTTAAACCCACCCACTTTGACGTAGAAATTGAACCGTTAAAGATAGAGCTTTGGATCAGCTTGCTTATTAATATACACATAAAAACCTATCATCTGCAAAAATAGATTCGATTCTATCTTGCTAGGTTCAATAGATATGTATACTTATCCCTTTTAGTCGGTTAACCCCACCCACTATGACGTAAAAATTGAACCGTTAAAGATAGAGCTTTGGATCAGCTTGCTTATTAATATACACATAAAAACCTATCATCTGCAAAAATAAATTCGATTCTATCTTGCTAGGTTCAATAGATATGTATACTTATCCCTTTTAGTCGGTTAACCCCACCCACTTTGACGTAGAAATTGAACCGTTAACGATAGAACCTTAGATCAGCTTGTGGATTAATATACACATAAAAACCTATCATCTTCAAAAACAAAATTGATTCTATCTTGCTTGGTTCAATAGATATGTACACTTATCCCTTTTATTCGGTTAACCCCACCCAGTATGACGTAGAAATTGAACCGTTAGCGATAGAACCTTGAATCAGCTTGTGGATTAATATACACATAAAAACCTACCAACTGAAAAATAAATTCGATTCTATCTTGCTTGGTTCAATAAATATATATACTTATCCCTTTTAGTCGGTTAACCCCACCAACTATGACGTAAAAATTGAACCGTTAAAGATAGAGCTTTGGATCAGCTTGCTTATTAATATACACATAAAAACCTATCATCTGCAAAAATAAATTCGATTCTATCTTGCTAGGTTCAATAGATATGTATACTTATCCCTTTTAGTCGGTTAACCCCACCCACTTTGACGTAGAAATTGAACCGTTAACGATAGAACCTTAGATCAGCTTGTGGATTAATATACACATTAACACCTATCATCTCCAAAAACAAAATCGATTCTATCTTGCTTGGTTCAATAGATATGGATACTTATCCCTTTTAGTCGGTTAACCCCACCCACCTTGACGTAGAAATTGAACCGTTAACGATAGAACCTTGTACCAGCTTGTGGATTAATATACACATAAAAGCCTATCATCTGCAAATATAGATTCGATTCTATCTTGCTTGGTTCAATAGATATGGATACTTATCCCTTTTAGTCGGTTAACCCCACCCACTTTGACATAGAAATTGAACCGTTAACGATAGAACCTTAGACCAGCTTGCGGATTAATATACACATTAACACCTATCATCTTCAAAAACAAAATCGATTATATCTTGCTTGGTTCAATAGATATATATACTTATCCCTTTTAGTCGGTTAACCCCACCCACTTTGACGAAGAAATTGAACCGTTAACGATAGAACCTTAGATCAGCTTGTGGCTTAATATACACATTAGCACCTATCATCTTCAAAAATAAAATCGATTCTATCTTGCTTGGTTCAATAGATATGGATACTTATCCCTTTTAGTCAGTTAACCCCACCCACTTTGACGTAAAAATTGAACCGTTAACGATAGAACCTTGTGTCAGCTTGTGGATTAATATACACATAAAAGCCTATCATCTTCAAAAACAAAATCGATTCTATCTTGCTTGGTTCAATAGATATGGATACTTATCCCTTTTAGTCAGTTAACCCCACCCACTTTGACGTAAAAATTGAACCGTTAACGATAGAACCTTGGATCAGCTTGTGGATTAATATACACATAAAAACTACCATCTGCAAAAATAAATTCGATTCTATCTTGCTTGGTTCAATAGATATATATACTTATCCCTTTTAGTCGGTTAACCCCACCCACTATGACGTAAAAATTGAACCGTAAGCGATAGAACCTTGGATCAGCTTGTGGATTAATATACACATAAAAACCTACCATCTGAAAAAATAAATTCGATTCTATCTTGCTTGGTTCAATAGATATGGATACTTATCCCTTTTAGTCGGTTAAACCCACCCACTTTGACGTAGAAATTGAACCGTTAAAGATAGAGCTTTGGATCAGCTTGCTTATTAATATACACATAAAAACCTATCATCTGCAAAAATAGATTCGATTCTATCTTACTAGGTTCAATAGATATGTATACTTATCCCTTTTAGTCGGTTAACCCCACCCAGTATGACATAGAAATTGAACCGTTAGCGATAGAACCTTGTATCAGCTTGTGGATTAATATACACATAAAAGCCTATCATCTTCAAAAACAAAATCGATTCTATCTTGCTTGGTTCAATAGATATGGATACTTATCCCTTTTAGTCAGTTAACCCCACCCACTTTGACGTAAAAATTGAACCGTTAACGATAGAACCTTGGATCAGCTTGTGGATTAATATACACATAAAAACTACCATCTGCAAAAATAAATTCGATTCTATCTTGCTTGGTTCAATAGATATATATACTTATCCCTTTTAGTCGGTTAACCCCACCCACTATGACGTAAAAATTGAACCGTTAGCGATAGAACCTTGGATCAGCATGTGGATTAATATACACATAAAAACCTACCATCTGAAAAAATAAATTCGATTCTATCTTGCTTGGTTCAATAGATATGGATACTTATCCCTTTTAGTCGGTTAAACCCACCCACTTTGACGTAGAAATTGAACCGTTAAAGATAGAGCTTTGGATCAGCTTGCTTATTAATATACACATAAAAACCTATCATCTGCAAAAATAGATTCGATTCTATCTTGCTAGGTTCAATAGATATGTATACTTATCCCTTTTAGTCGGTTAACCCCACCCAGTATGACGTAGAAATTGAACCGTTAGCGATAGAACCTTGGATCAGCTTGTGGATTAATATACACATAAAAACCTACCATCTGCAAAAATAAATTCGATTCTATCTTGCTTGGTTCAATAGATATATATACTTAACCCTTTTAGTCGGTTAACCCCACCCACTATGACGTAAAAATTGAACCGTTAAAGATAGAGCTTTGGATCAGCTTGCTTATTAATATACACATAAAAACCTATCATCTGCAAAAATAAATTCGATTCTATCTTGCTAGGTTCAATAGATATGTATACTTATCCCTTTTAGTCGGTTAACCCCACCCACTTTGACGTAGAAATTGAACCGTTAACGATAGAACCTTAGATCAGCTTGTGGATTAATATACACATAAAAACCTATCATCTTCAAAAACAAAATTGATTCTATCTTGCTTGGTTCAATAGATATGTACACTTATCCCTTTTATTCGGTTAACCCCACCCAGTATGACGTAGAAATTGAACCGTTAGCGATAGAACCTTGAATCAGCTTGTGGATTAATATACACATAAAAACCTACCAACTGAAAAATAAATTCGATTCTATCTTGCTTGGTTCAATAGATATATATACTTATCCCTTTTAGTCGGTTAACCCCACCAACTATGACGTAAAAATTGAACCGTTAAAGATAGAGCTTTGGATCAGCTTGCTTATTAATATACACATAAAAACCTATCATCTGCAAAAATAAATTCGATTCTATCTTGCTAGGTTCAATAGATATGTATACTTATCCCTTTTAGTCGGTTAACCCCACCCACTTTGACGTAGAAATTGAACCGTTAACGATAGAACCTTAGATCAGCTTGTGGATTAATATACACATTAACACCTATCATCTCCAAAAACAAAATCGATTCTATCTTGCTTGGTTCAATAGATATGGATACTTATCCCTTTTAGTCGGTTAACCCCACCCACCTTGACGTAGAAATTGAACCGTTAACGATAGAACCTTGTACCAGCTTGTGGATTAATATACACATAAAAGCCTATCATCTGCAAATATAGATTCGATTCTATCTTGCTTGGTTCAATAGATATGGATACTTATCCCTTTTAGTCGGTTAACCCCACCCACTTTGACATAGAAATTGAACCGTTAACGATAGAACCTTAGACCAGCTTGCGGATTAATATACACATTAACACCTATCATCTTCAAAAACAAAATCGATTATATCTTGCTTGGTTCAATAGATATATATACTTATCCCTTTTAGTCGGTTAACCCCACCCACTTTGACGAAGAAATTGAACCGTTAACGATAGAACCTTAGATCAGCTTATGGCTTAATATACACACTAGCACCTATCATCTTCAAAAATAAAATCGATTCTATCTTGCTTGGTTCAATAGATATGGATACTTATCCCTTTTAGTCAGTTAACCCCACCCACTTTGACGTAAAAATTGAACCGTTAACGATAGAACCTTGTGTCAGCTTGTGGATTAATATACACATAAAAGCCTATCATCTTCAAAAACAAAATCGATTCTATCTTGCTTGGTTCAATAGATATGGATACTTATCCCTTTTAGTCAGTTAACCCCACCCACTTTGACGTAAAAATTGAACCGTTAACGATAGAACCTTGGATCAGCTTGTGGATTAATATACACATAAAAACTACCATCTGCAAAAATAAATTCGATTCTATCTTGCTTGGTTCAATAGATATATATACTTATCCCTTTTAGTCGGTTAACCCCACCCACTATGACGTAAAAATTGAACCGTAAGCGATAGAACCTTGGATCAGCTTGTGGGTTAATATACACATAAAAACCTACCATCTGAAAAAATAAATTCGATTCTATCTTGCTTGGTTCAATAGATATGGATACTTATCCCTTTTAGTCGGTTAAACCCACCCACTTTGACGTAGAAATTGAACCGTTAAAGATAGAGCTTTGGATCAGCTTGCTTATTAATATACACATAAAAACCTATCATCTGCAAAAATAGATTCGATTCTATCTTACTAGGTTCAATAGATATGTATACTTATCCCTTTTAGTCGGTTAACCCCACCCAGTATGACATAGAAATTGAACCGTTAGCGATAGAACCTTGGATCAGCTTGTGGATTAATATACACATAAAAACCTACCATCTGCAAAAATAAATTCGATTCTATCTTGCTTGGTTCAATAGATATATATACTTAACCCTTTTAGTCGGTTAACCCCACCCACTATGACGTAAAAATTGAACCGTTAAAGATAGAGCTTTGGATCAGCTTGCTTATTAATATACACATAAAAACCTATCATCTGCAAAAATAGATTCGATTCTATCTTGCTAGGTTCAATAGATATGTATACTTATCCCTTTTAGTCGGTTAACCCCACCCAGTATGACATAGAAATTGAACCGTTGGCGATAGAACCTTGGATCAGCTTGTGGATTAATATACACATAAAAACCTACCATCTGCAAAAATAAATTCGATTCTATCTTGCTTGGTTCAATAGATATGGATACTTATCCCTTTTAGTCGGTTAACCCCACCCACTTTGACGTAGAAATTGAACCGTTAACGATAGAACCTTAGGTCAGCTTGTGGATTAATATACACATTAACACCTATCATCTCCAAAAACAAAATCGATTCTATCTTGCTTGGTTCAATAGATATGGATACTTATCCCTTTTAGTCGGTTAACCCCACCCACCTTGACGTAGAAATTGAACCGTTAACGATAGAACCTTGTACCAGCTTGTGGATTAATATACACATAAAAGCCTATCATCTGCAAATATAGATTCGATTCTATCTTGCTTGGTTCAATAGATATGGATACTTATCCCTTTTAGTCGGTTAACCCCACCCATTTTGACGTAGAAATTGAACCGTTAACGATAGAACCTTAGACCAGCTTGCGGATTAATATACACATAAAAGCCTATCATCTGCAAATATAGATTCGATTCTATCTTGCTTGGTTCAATAGATATGGATACTTATCCCTTTTAGTCGGTTAACCCCACCCACCTTGACGTAGAAATTGAACCGTTAACGATAGAATCTTGTACCAGCTTGTGGATTAATATACACATAAAAGCCTATCATCTGCAAATATAGATTCGATTCTATCTTGCTTGGTTCAATAGATATGGATACTTATCCCTTTCAGTCGGTTAACCCCACCCACTTTGACGTAGAAATTGAACCGTTAACGATAGAACCTTAGACCAGCTTGTGGATTAATATACACATTACTACCTATCATCTTCAAAAACAAAATCGATTATATCTTGCTTGGTTCAATAGATATATATACTTATCCCTTTTAGTCGGTTAACCCCACCCACTTTGACGAAGAAATTGAACCGTTAACGATAGAACCTTAGATCAGCTTGTGGCTTAATACACACATTAACACCTATCATCTTCAAAAACAAAATCGATTCTATCTTGCTTGGTTCAATAGATATGGATACTTATCCCTTTTAGTCAGTTAACCCCACCCACTTTGACGTAAAAATTGAACCGTTAACGATAGAACCTTGTATCAGCTTGTGGCTTAATATACACATAAAAGCCTATCATCTGCAAAAATAGATTCGATTCTATCTTGCTAGGTTCAATAGATATGGATACTTATCCCTTTTAGTCGGTTAACCCCACCCACTTTGACCTAGAAATTGAACCGTTAACGATAGAACCTTGTAACAGCTTGTGGATTAATATACACATAAAAGCCTATCATCTGCAAAAATATATTCGATTCTATCTTGCTAGGTTCAATAGATATGTATACTTATCCCTTTTCGTCGGTTAACCCCACCCACTATGACGTAGAAATTGAACCATAAAGACAGAGCCTTGGATCAGCTTATGGATTAATATACACATAAAAACCTATCATCTTCAAAAACAAAATCGATTATATCTTGCTTGGTTCAATAGATATGGATACTTATCCCTTTTAGTCGGTTAACCCCACCCACTTTGACATAGAAATTGAACCGTTAACGATAGAACCTTGGATCAGCTTGTGGATTAATATACACATAAAAACTTATCATATGCAAAAACAAAATCGATTATATCTTGCTTGGTTCAATAGATATGTACACTTATCCCTTTTATTCGGTTAACCCCACCCACAATAGATATGGATACTTATCCCTTTTAGTCGGTTAACCCCACCCACTTTGACGTAGAAATTGAACCGTTAACGATAGAACCTTAGACCAGCTTGTGGATTAATATACACATAAAAACCTATCATCTTCAAAAACAAAATCGATTCTATCTTGCTTGGTTCAATAGATATGGATACTTATCCCTTTTAGTCGGTTAACCCCACCCACTTTGACATAGAAATTGAACCGTTAACGATAGAACCTTGGATCAGCTTGTGGCTTAATGTACACATTAACACCTATCATCTTCAAAAACAAAATCGATTCTATCTTGCTTGGTTCAATAGATATGGATACTTATCCCTTTTAGCCGGTTAACCCCACCCACTTTGACGTAGAAATTGAACCGTTAACGATAGAACCTTGTACCAGTTTGTGGATTAATATACACATAAAAGCCTATCATCTGCAAATATAGATTCGATTCTATCTTGCTTGGTTCAATAGATATGGATACTTATCCGTTTTAGTCGGTTAACCCCACCCACTTTGACGTAGAAATTGAACCGTTAACGATAGAACCTTAGACCAGCTTGTGGATTAATATACACATTAACACCTATCATCTTCAAAAACAAAATCGATTATATCTTGCTTGGTTCAATAGATATATATACTTATCCCTTTTAGTCGGTTAACCCCACCCACTTTGACGAAGATATTGAACCGTTAACGATAGAACCTTAGATCAGCTTGTGGCTTAATATACACATTAACACCTATCATCTTCAAAAACAAAATCGATTCTATCTTGCTTGGTTCAATAGATATGGATACTTATCCCTTTTAGTCAGTTAACCCCACCCACTTTGACGTAAAAATTGAACCGTTAACGATAGAACCTTGTATCAGCTTGTGGATTAATATACACATAAAAGCCTATCATCTTCAAAAACAAAATCGATTCTATCTTGCTTGGTTCAATAGATATGGATACTTATCCCTTTTAGTCAGTTAACCCCACCCACTTTGACGTAAAAATTTAACCGTTAACTAGAACCTTGGATCAGCTTGTGGATTAATATACACATAAAAACTACCATCTGCAAAAATAAATTCGATTCTATCTTGCTTGGTTCAGTAGATATATATACTTATCCCTTTTAGTCGGTTAACCCCACCCACTATGACGTAAAAATTGAACCGTTAGCGATAGAACCTTGGATCAGCTTGTGGATCAATATACACATAAAAACCTACCATCTGAAAAAATAAATTCGATTCTATCTTGCTTGGTTCAATAGATATGGATACTTATCCCTTTTAGTCGGTTAAACCCACCCACTTTGACGTAGAAATTGAACCGTTAAAGATAGAGCTTTGGATCAGCTTGCTTATTAATATACACATAAAAACCTATCATCTGCAAAAATAGATTCGATTCTATCTTGCTAGGTTCAATAGATATGTATACTTATCCCTTTTAGTCGGTTAACCCCACCCAGTATGACGTAGAAATTGAACCGTTAGCGATAGAACCTTGGATCAGCTTGTGGATTAATATACGCATAAAAACCTACCATCTGCAAAAATAAATTCGATTCTATCTTGCTTGGTTCAATAGATATATATACTTAACCCTTTTAGTCGGTTAACCCCACCCACTATGACGTAAAAATTGAACCGTTAAAGATAGAGCTTTGGATCAGCTTGCTTATTAATATACACATAAAAACCTATCATCTGCAAAAATAAATTCGATTCTATCTTGCTAGGTTCAATAGATATGTATACTTATCCCTTTTAGTCGGTTAACCCCACCCACTTTGACGTAGAAATTGAACCGTTAACGATAGAACCTTAGATCAGCTTGTTGATTAATGTACACATAAAAACCTACCATCAGCAAAAATAAAATCGATTCTATCTTGCTTGGTTCAATAGATATGGATACTTATCCCTTTTAGTCGGTTAACCCCACCCACTTTGACGTAGAAATTGAACCGTTAAAGATAGAGCTTTGGATCAGCTTGCTTATTAATATACACATAAAAACCTATCATCTGCAAAAATAAATTCGATTCTATCTTGCTAGGTTCAATAGATATGTATACGTATCCCTTTTAGTCGGTTAACCCCACCCACTTTGACGTAGAAATTGAACCGTTAACGATAGAACCTTAGATCAGCTTGTGGATTAATATACACATAAAAACCTATCATCTTCAAAAACAAAATTGATTCTATCTTGCTTGGTTCAATAGATATGTACACTTATCCCTTTTATTCGGTTAACCCCACCCAGTATGACGTAGAAATTGAACCGTTAGCGATAGAACCTTGAATCAGCTTGTGGATTAATACACACATAAAAACCTACTAACTGAAAAATAAATTCGATTCTATCTTGCTTGGTTCAATAGATATATATACTTATCCCTTTTAGTCGGTTAACCCCACCAACTATGACGTAAAAATTGAACCGTTAAAGATAGAGCTTTGGATCAGCTTGCTTATTAATATACACATAAAAACCTATCATCTGCAAAAATAAATTCGATTCTATCTTGCTAGGTTCAATAGATATGTATACTTATCCCTTTTAGTCGGTTAACCCCACCCACTTTGACGTAGAAATTGAACCGTTAACGATAGAACCTTAGATCAGCTTGTGGATTAATATACACATTAACACCTATCATCTCCAAAAACAAAATCGATTCTATCTTGCTTGGTTCAATAGATATGGATACTTATCCCTTTTAGTCGGTTAACCCCACCCACCTTGACGTAGAAATTGAACCGTTAACGATAGAACCTTGTACCAGCTTGTGGATTAATATACACATAAAAGCCTATCATCTGCAAATATAGATTCGATTCTATCTTGCTTGGTTCAATAGATATGGATACTTATCCCTTTTAGTCGGTTAACCCCACCCACTTTGACATAGAAATTGAACCGTTAACGATAGAACCTTAGACCAGCTTGGGGATTAATATACACATTAACACCTATCATCTTCAAAAACAAAATCGATTATATCTTGCTTGGTTCAATAGATATATATACTTATCCCTTTTAGTCGGTTAACCCCACCCACTTTGACGAAGAAATTGAATTAACCGTTAAAGATAGAGCTTTGGATCAGCTTGCTTATTAATACACACATAAAAACCTATCATCTGCAAAAATAAATTCGATTCTATCTTGCTAGGTTCAATAGATATGTATACTTATCCCTTTTAGTCGGTTAACCCCACCCACTTTGACGTAGAAATTGAACCGTTAACGATAGAACCTTAGATCAGCTTGTGGATTAATATACACATAAAAACCTATCATCTTCAAAAACAAAATTGATTCTATCTTGCTTGGTTCAATAGATATGTACACTTATCCCTTTTATTCGGTTCAATAGATATGGATACTTATCCCTTTTAGTCGGTTAACCCCACCCACCTTGACGTAGAAATTGAACCGTTAACGATAGAACCTTGTACCAGCTTGTGGATTAATATACACATAAAAGCCTATCATCTGCAAATATAGATTCGATTCTATCTTGCTTGGTTCAATAGATACGGACACTTATCCCTTTTAGTCGGTTAACCCCACCCACTATGACGTAAAAATTGAACCGTTAGCGATAGAACCTTGGATCTGCATGTGGATTAATATACACATAAAAACCTACCATCTGAAAAAATAAATTCGATTCTATCTTGCTTGGTTCAATAGATATGGATACTTATCCCTTTTAGTCGGTTAAACCCACCCACTTTGACGTAGAAATTGAACCGTTAAAGATAGAGCTTTGGATCAGCTTGCTTATTAATATACACATAAAAACCTATCATCTGCAAAAATAGATTCGATTCTATCTTGCTAGGTTCAATAGATATGTATACTTATCCCTTTTAGTCGGTTAACCCCACCCAGTATGACGTAGAAATTGAACCGTTAGCGATAGAACCTTGGATCAGCTTGTGGATTAATATACACATAAAAACCTACCATCTGCAAAAATAAATTCGATTCTATCTTGCTTGGTTCAATAGATATATATACTTAACCCTTTTAGTCGGTTAACCCCACCCACTATGACGTAAAAATTGAACCGTTAAAGATAGAGCTTTGGATCAGCTTGCTTATTAATATACACATAAAAACCTATCATCTGCAAAAATAAATTCGATTCTACCTTGCTAGGTTCAATAGATATGTATACTTATCCCTTTTAGTCGGTTAACCCCACCCACTTTGACGTAGAAATTGAACCGTTAACGATAGAACCTTAGATCAGCTTGTGGATTAATATACACATAAAAACCTATCATCTTCAAAAACAAAATTGATTCTATCTTGCTTGGTTCAATAGATATGTACACTTATCCCTTTTATTCGGTTAACCCCACCCAGTATGACGTAGAAATTGAACCGTTAGCGATAGAACCTTGAATCAGCTTGTGGATTAATATACACATAAAAACCTACCAACTGAAAAATAAATTCGATTCTATCTTGCTTGGTTCAATAGATATATATACTTATCCCTTTTAGTCGGTTAACCCCACCAACTATGACGTAAAAATTGAACCGTTAAAGATAGAGCTTTGGATCAGCTTGCTTATTAATATACACATAAAAACCTATCATCTGCAAAAATAAATTCGATTCTATCTTGCTAGGTTCAATAGATATGTATACTTATCCCTTTTAGTCGGTTAACCCCACCCACTTTGACGTAGAAATTGAACCGTTAACGATAGAACCTTAGATCAGCTTGTGGATTAATATACACATTAACACCTATCATCTCCAAAAACAAAATCGATTCTATCTTGCTTGGTTCAATAGATATGGATACTTATCCCTTTTAGTCCGTTAACCCCACCCACCTTGACGTAGAAATTGAACCGTTAACGATAGAACCTTGTACCAGCTTGTGGATTAATATACACATAAAAGCCTATCATCTGCAAATATAGATTCGATTCTATCTTGCTTGGTTCAATAGATATGGATACTTATCCCTTTTAGTCGGTTAACCCCACCCACTTTGACATAGAAATTGAACCGTTAACGATGGAACCTTAGACCAGCTTGCGGATTAATATACACATTAACACCTATCATCTTCAAAAACAAAATCGATTATATCTTGCTTGGTTCAATAGATATATATACTTATCCCTTTTAGTCGGTTAACCCCACCCACTTTGACGAAGAAATTGAACCGTTAACGATAGAACCTTAGATCAGCTTGTGGCTTAATATACACATTAACACCTATCATCTTCAAAAATAAAATCGATTCTATCTTGCTTGGTTCAATAGATATGGATACTTATCCCTTTTAGTCAGTTAACCCCACCCACTTTGACGTAAAAATTGAACCGTTAAAGATAGAGCTTTGGATCAGCTTGCTTATTAATATACACATAAAAACCTATCATCTGCAAAAATAGATTCGATTCTATCTTGCTAGGTTCAATAGATATGTATACTTATCCCTTTTAGTCGGTTAACCCCACCCAGTATGACATAGAAATTGAACCGTTGGCGATAGAACCTTGGATCAGCTTGTGGATTAATATACACATAAAAACCTACCATCTGCAAAAATAAATTCGATTCTATCTTGCTTGGTTCAATAGATATGGATACTTATCCCTTTTAGTCGGTTAACCCCACCCACTATGACGTAAAAATTTAACCGTTAAAGATAGAGCTTTGGATCAGCTTGCTTATTAATATACACATAAAAACCTATCATCTGCAAAAATAGATTCGATTCTATCTTGCTAGGTTCAATAGATATGTATACTTATCCCTTTTAGTCGGTTAACCCCACCCAGTATGACATAGAAATTGAACCGTTAGCGATAGAACCTTGGATCAGCTTGTGGATTAATATACACATAAAAACCTACCATCTGCAAAAATAAATTCGATTCTATCTTGCTTGGTTCAATAGATATATATACTTAACCCTTTTAGTCGGTTAACCCCACCCACTATGACGTAAAAATTGAACCGTTAAAGATAGAGCTTTGGATCAGCTTGCTTATTAATATACACATAAAAACCTATCATCTGCAAAAATAGATTCGATTCTATCTTGCTAGGTTCAATAGATATGTATACTTATCCCTTTTAGTCGGTTAACCCCACCCAGTATGACATAGAAATTGAACCGTTTGCGATAGAACCTTGGATCAGCTTGTGGATTAATATACACATAAAAACCTACCATCTGCAAAAATAAATTCGATTCTATCTTGCTTGGTTCAATAGATATGGATACTTATCCCTTTTAGTCGGTTAACCCCACCCACTTTGACGTAGAAATTGAACCGTTAACGATAGAACCTTAGATCAGCTTGTGGATTAATATACACATTAACACCTATCATCTCCAAAAACAAAATCGATTCTATCTTGCTTGGTTCAATAGATATGGATACTTATCCCTTTTAGTCGGTTAACCCCACCCACCTTGACGTAGAAATTGAACCGTTAACGATAAAACCTTGTACCAGCTTGTGGATTAATATACACATAAAAGCCTATCATCTGCAAATATAGATTCGATTCTATCTTGCTTGGTTCAATAGATATGGATACTTATCCCTTTTAGTCGGTTAACCCCACCCACTTTGACGTAGAAATTGAACCGTTAACGATAGAACCTTAGACCAGCTTGCGGATTAATATACACATAAAAGCCTATCATCTGCAAATATAGATTCGATTCTATCTTGCTTGGTTCAATAGATATGGATACTTATCCCTTTTAGTCGGTTAACCCACCCACTTAGACGTAGAAATTGAACCGTTAACGATAGAACCTTGTGTCAGCTTGTGGATTAATATACACATAAAAGCCTATCATCTGCAAAAATAGATTCGATTCTATCTTGCTAGGTTCAATAGATATGTATACTTATCTTTTTTAGTCGGTTAACCCCACCCAGTATGACGTTGAAATTGAACCGTTAGCGATAGGACCTTGGATCAGCTTGTGGATTAATATACACATAAAAACCTACCATCTGCAAAAATAAATTCGATTCTATCTTGCTTGGTTCAATAGATATGGATACTTATCCCTTTTAGTCAGTTAACCCCACCCACTTTGACGTAAAAATTGAACCGTTAACGATAGAGCTCTGGATCAGCTTGCTTATTAATATACACATAAAAACCTATCATCTGCAAAAATAAATTCGATTCTATCTTGCTTGGTTCAATAGATATATATACTTATCCCTTTTAGTCGGTTAACCCCACCCACTATGACGTAAAAATTTAACCGTTAAAGATAGAGCTTTGGATCAGCTTGCTTATTAATATACACATAAAAACCTATCATCTGCAAAAATAGATTCGATTCTATCTTGCTAGGTTCAATAGATATGGATACTTATCCCTTTTAGTCAGTTAACCCCACCCACTTTGACGTAAAAATTGAACCGTTAACGATAGAGCTCTGGATCAGCTTGCTTATTAATATACACATAAAAACCTATCATCTGCAAAAATAGATTCGATTCTATCTTGCTAGGTTCAATAGATATGTATACTTATCTTTTTTAGTCGGTTAACCCCACCCACTTTGACGTAGAAATTGAACCGTTAACGATAGAACCTTAGATCAGCTTATGGATTAATATACACATTAACACCTATCATCTTCAAAAACAAAATCGATTCTATCTTGCTTGGTTCAATAGATATGGATACTTATCCCTTTTAGTCGGTTAACCCCACCCACCTTGACGTAGAAATTGAACCGTTAACGATAGAACCTTGTACCAGCTTGTGGATTAATATACACATAAAAGCCTATCATCTGCAAATATAGATTCGATTCTATCTTGCTTGGTTCAATAGATATGGATACTTATCCCTTTTAGTCGGTTAACCCCACCCACTTTGACGTAGAAATTGAACCGTTAACGATAGAACCTTAGACCAGCTTGTGGATTAATATACACATTAACACCTATCATCTTCAAAAACAAAATCGATTATATCTTGCTTGGTTCAATAGATATATATACTTATCCCTTTTAGTCGGTTAACCCCACCCACTTTGACGAAGAAATTGAACCGTTAACGATAGAACCTTAGATCAGCTTGTGGCTTAATATACACATTAACACCTATCATCTTCAAAAACAAAATCGATTCTATCTTGCTTGGTTCAATAGATATGGATACTTATCCCTTTTAGTCAGTTAACCCCACCCACTTTGACGTAAAAATTGAACCGTTAACGATAGAACCTTGTATCAGCTTGTGGATTAATATACACACAAAAGCCTATCATCTGCAAAAATAGATTCGATTCTATCTTGCTAGGTTCAATAGATATGGATACTTATCCCTTTTAGTCGGTTAACCCCACCCACTTTGACCTAGAAATTGAACCGTTAACGATAGAACCTTGTATCAGCTTGTGGATTAATATACACATAAAAGCCTATCATCTGCAAAAATAGATTCGATTCTATCTTGCTAGGTTCAATAGATATGTATACTTATCCCTTTTCGTCGGTTAACCCCACCCACTATGACGTAGAAATTGAACCATAAAGACAGAGCCTTGGATCAGCTTATGGATTAATATACACATAAAAACCTATCATCTTCAAAAACAAAATCGATTATATCTTGCTTGGTTCAATAGATATGGATACTTATCCCTTTTAGTCGGTTAACCCCACCCACTTTGACATAGAAATTGAACCGTTAACGATAGAACCTTGGATCAGCTTGTGGATTAATATACACATAAAAACTTATCATATGCAAAAACAAAATCGATTATATCTTGCTTGGTTCAATAGATATGTACACTTATCCCTTTTATTCGGTTAACCCCACCCACAATAGATATGGATACTTATCCCTTTTAGTCGGTTAACCCCACCCACTTTGACGTAGAAATTGAACCGTTAACGATAGAACCTTAGACCAGCTTGTGGATTAATATACACATAAAAACCTATCATCTTCAAAAACAAAATCGATTCTATCTTGCTTGGTTCAATAGATATGGATACTTATCCCTTTTAGTCGGTTAACCCCACCCACTTTGACATAGAAATTGAACCGTTAACGATAGAACCTTGGATCAGCTTGTGGCTTAATATACACATTAACACCTATCATCTTCAAAAACAAAATCGATTCTATCTTGCTTGGTTCAATAGATATGGATACTTATCCCTTTTAGTCGGTTAACCCCACCCACTTTGACGTAGAAATTGAACCGTTAACGATAGAACCTTAGATCAGCTTGTGGATTAATATACACATTAACACCTGTCATCTTCAAAAACAAAATCGATTCTATCTTGCTTGGTTCAATAGATATGGATACTTATCCCTTTTAGTCGGTTAACTCCACCCACTTTGACGTAGAAATTGAACCGTTAACGATAGAACCTTGTACCAGTTTGTGGATTAATATACACATAAAAGCCTATCATCTGCAAATATAGATTCGATTCTATCTTGCTTGGTTCAATAGATATGGATACTTATCCGTTTTAGTCGGTTAACCCCACCCACTTTGACGTAGAAATTGAACCGTTAACGATAGAACCTTAGACCAGCTTGTGGATTAATATACACATTAACACCTATCATCTTCAAAAACAAAATCGATTATATCTTGCTTGGTTCAATAGATATATATACTTATCCCTTTTAGTCGGTTAACCCCACCCACTTTGACGAAGAAATTGAACCGTTAACGATAGAACCTTAGATCAGCTTGTGGCTTAATATACACATTAACACCTATCATCTTCAAAAACAAAATCGATTCTATCTTGCTTGGTTCAATAGATATGGATACTTATCCCTTTTAGTCAGTTAACCCCACCCACTTTGACGTAAAAATTGAACCGTTAACGATAGAACCTTGTATCAGCTTGTGGATTAATATACACATAAAAGCCTATCATCTTCAAAAACAAAATCGATTCTATCTTGCTTGGTTCAATAGATATGGATACTTATCCCTTTTAGTCAGTTAACCCCACCCACTTTGACGTAAAAATTTAACCGTTAACTAGAACCTTGGATCAGCTTGTGGATTAATATACACATAAAAACTACCATCTGCAAAAATAAATTCGATTCTATCTTGCTTGGTTCAATAGATATATATACTTATCCCTTTTAGTCGGTTAACCCCACCCACTATGACGTAAAAATTGAACCGTTAGCGATAGAACCTTGCATCAGCTTGTGGATTAATATACACATAAAAACCTACCATCTGAAAAAATAAATTCGATTCTATCTTGCTTGGTTCAATAGATATGGATACTTATCCCTTTTAGTCGGTTAAACCCACCCACTTTGACGTAGAAATTGAACCGTTAAAGATAGAGCTTTGGATCAGCTTTCTTATTAATATACACATAAAAACCTATCATCTGCAAAAATAGATTCGATTCTATCTTGCTAGGTTCAATAGATATGTATACTTATCCCTTTTAGTCGGTTAACCCCACCCAGTATGACGTAGAAATTGAACCGTTAGCGATAGAACCTTGGATCAGCTTGTGAATTAATATACACATAAAAACCTACCATCTGCAAAAATAAATTCGATTCTATCTTGCTTGGTTCAATAGATATATATACTTAACCCTTTTAGTCGGTTAACCCCACCCACTATGACGTAAAAATTGAACCGTTAAAGATAGAGCTTTGGATCAGCTTGCTTATTAATATACACATAAAAACCTATCATCTGCAAAAATAAATTCGATTCTATCTTGCTAGGTTCAATAGATATGTATACGTATCCCTTTTAGTCGGTTAACCCCACCCACTTTGACGTAGAAAATGAACCGTTAACGATAGAACCTTAGATCAGCTTGTGGATTAATAGACACATTAACACCTATCATCTTCAAAAACAAAATCGATTCTATCTTGCTTGGTTCAATAGATATGGATACTTATCCCTTTTAGTCGGTTAACCCACCCACTTTGACGTAGAAATTGAACCGTTAACGATAGAAGCTTGTGTCAGCTTGTGGATTAATATACACATAAAAGCCTATCATCTGCAAAAATAGATTCGATTCTATCTTGCTAGGTTCAATAGATATGTATACTTATCTTTTTTAGTCGGTTAACCCCACCCAGTATGACGTAGAAATTGAACCGTTAGCGATAGAACCTTAGACCAGCTTGTGGATTAATATACACATTAACACCTATCATCTTCAAAAACAAAATCGATTATATCTTGCTTGGTTCAATAGATATATATACTTATCCCTTTTAGTCGGTTAACCCCACCCACTTTGACGAAGAAATTGAACCGTTAACGATAGAACCTTAGATCAGTTTGTGGCTTAATATACACATTAACACCTATCATCTTCAAAAACAAAATCGATTCTATCTTGCTTGGTTCAATAGATATGGATACTTATCCCTTTTAGTCAGTTAACCCCACCCACTTTGACGTAAAAATTGAACCGTTAACGATAGAACCTTGTATCAGCTTGTGGATTAATATACACATAAAAGCCTATCATCTTCAAAAACAAAATCGATTCTATCTTGCTTGGTTCAATAGATATGGATACTTATCCCTTTTAGTCAGTTAACCTCACCCACTTTGACGTAAAACTTGAACCGTTAACGATAGAACCTTGGATCAGCTTGTGGATTAATATACACATAAAAACTACCATCTGCAAAAATAAATTCGATTCTATCTTGCTTGGTTCAATAGATATATATACTTATCCCTTTTAGTCGGTTAACCCCACCCACTATGACGTAAAAATTGAACCGTTAGCGATAGAACCTTGGATCAGCATGTGGATTAATATACACATAAAAACCTACCATCTGAAAAAATAAATTCGATTCTATCTTGCTTGGTTCAATATATATGGATACTTATCCCTTTTAGTCGGTTAAACCCACCCACTTTGACGTAGAAATTGAACCGTTAAAGATAGAGCTTTGGATCAGCTTGCTTATTAATATACACATAAAAACGTATCATCTGCAAAAATAGATTCGATTCTATCTTGCTAGGTTCAATAGATATGTATACTTATCCCTTTTAGTCGGTTAACCCCACCCAGTATGACGTAGAAATTGAACCGTTAGCGATAGAACCTTGGATCAGCTTGTGGATTAATATACACATAAAAACCTACCATCTGCAAAAATAAATTCGATTCTATCTTGCTTGGTTCAATAGATATATATACTTAACCCTTTTAGTCGGTTAACCCCACCCACTATGACGTAAAAATTGAACCGTTAAAGATAGAGCCCACCCACTATGACGTAAAAATTGAACCGTTAAAGATAGAGCTTTGGATCAGCTTGCTTATTAATATACACATAAAAACCTATCATCTGCAAAAATAAATTCGATTCTATCTTGCTAGGTTCAATACATATGTATACTTATCCCTTTTAGTCGGTTAACCCCACCCACTTTGACGTAGAAATTGAACCGTTAACGATAGAACCTTGAATCAGCTTGTGGATTAATATACACATAAAAACCTACCATCTGCAAAAATAAATTCGATTCCATCTTGCTTGGTTCAATAGATATATATACTTATCCCTTTTAGTCGGTTAACCCCACCCACTATGACGTAAAAATTGAACCGTTAAAGATAGAGCTTTGGATCAGCTTGCTTATTAATATACACATAAAAACCTATCATCTGCAAAAATAAATTCGATTCTATTTTGCTAGGTTCAATAGATATGTATACTTATCCCTTTTAGTCGGTTAACCCCACCCACTTTGCCGTAGAAATTGAACCCTTAACGATAGAACCTTAGATCAGCTTGTGGATTAATATACACATAAAAACCTACCATCTGCAAAAATAAAATCGATTCTATCTTGCTTGGTTCAATAGATATGGATACTTATCCCTTTTAGTCGGTTAACCCCATCCACTTTGACGTAGAAATTGAACCGATAAAGATAGAGCTTTGGATCAGCTTGCTTATTAATACACACATAAAAACCTATCATCTGCAAAAATAAATTCGATTCTATCTTGCTAGGTTCAATAGATATGTATACTTATCCCTTTTAGTCGGTTAACCCCACCCACTTTGACGTAGAAATTGAACCGTTAGCGATAGAACCTTGAATCAGCTTGTGGATTAATATACACATAAAAACCTACTAACTGAAAAATAAATTCGATTCTATCTTGCTTGGTTCAATAGATATATATACTTATCCCTTTTAGTCGGTTAACCCCACCAACTATGACGTAAAAATTGAACCGTTAAAGATAGAGCTTTGGATCAGCTTGCTTATTAATATACACATAAAAACCTATCATCTGCAAAAATAAATTCGATTCTATCTTGCTAGGTTCAATAGATATGTATACTTATCCCTTTTAGTCGGTTAACCCCACCCACTTTGACGTAGAAATTGAACCGTTAACGATAGAACCTTAGATCAGCTTGTGGATTAATATACACATTAACACCTATCATCTCCAAAAACAAAATCGATTCTATCTTGCTTGGTTCAATAGATATGGATACTTATCCCTTTTAGTCGGTTAACCCCACCCAGTATGACGTAGAAATTGAACCGTTAACGATAGAACCTTGTACCAGCTTGTGGATTAATATACACATAAAAGCCTATCATCTGCAAATATAGATTCGATTCTATCTTGCTTGGTTCAATAGATATGGATACTTATCCCTTTTAGTCGGTTAACCCCACCCACTTTGACATAGAAATTGAACCGTTAACGATAGAACCTTAGACCAGCTTGTGGATTAATATAAACATTAACACCTATCATCTTCAAAAATAAAATCGATTCTATCTTGCTTGGTTCAATAGATATGGATACTTATCCCTTTTAGTCAGTTAACCCCACCCACTTTGACGTAAAAATTGAACCGTTAACGATAGAACCTTGTATCAGCTTGTGGATTAATATACACATAAAAGCCTATCATCTTCAAAAACAAAATCGATTCTATCTTGCTTGGTTCAATAGATATGGATACTTATCCCTTTTAGTCAGTTAACCCCACCCACTTTGACGTAAAAATTGAACCGTTAACGATAGAACCTTGGATCAGCTTGTGGATTAATATAAACATAAAAACTACCATCTGCAAAAATAAATTCGATTCTATCTTGCTTGGTTCAATAGATATATATACTTATCCCTTTTAGTCGGTTAACCCCACCCACTATGACGTAAAAATTGAACCGTTAGCGATAGAACCTTGGATCAGCTTGTGGATTAATATACACATAAAAACCTACCATCTGAAAAAATAAATTCGATTCTATCTTGCTTGGTTCAATAGATATGGATACTTATCCCTTTTAGTCGGTTAACCCCACCCACTTTGACATAGAAATTGAACCGTTAACGACAGAACCTTGGATCAGCTTGTGGATTAATATACACATAAAAACTTATCATATGCAAAAACAAAATCGATTATATCTTGCTTGGTTCAATAGATATGTACACTTATCCCTTTTATTCGGTTAACCCCACCCACAATAGATATGGATACTTATCCCTTTTAGTCGGTTAACCCCACCCACTTTGACATAGAAATTGAACCGTTAACGATAGAACCTTAGACCAGCTTGTGGATTAATATAAACATTAACACCTATCATCTTCAAAAATAAAATCGATTCTATCTTGCTTGGTTCAATAGATATGGATACTTATCCCTTTTAGTCAGTTAACCCCACCCACTTTGACGTAAAAATTGAACCGTTAACGATAGAACCTTGAATCAGCTTGTGGATTAATATACACATAAAAACCTACCATCTGCAAAAATAAATTCGATTCCATCTTGCTTGGTTCAATAGATATATATACTTATCCCTTTTAGTCGGTTAACCCCACCCACTATGACGTAAAAATTGAACCGTTAAAGATAGAGCTTTGGATCAGCTTGCTTATTAATATACACATAAAAACCTATCATCTGCAAAAATAAATTCGATTCTATCTTGCTAGGTTCAATAGATATGTATACTTATCCCTTTTAGTCGGTTAACCCCACCCACTTTGACGTAGAAATTGAACCGTTAACGATAGAACCTTGAATCAGCTTGTGGATTAATGTACACATAAAAACCTACCATCTGCAAAAATAAATTCGATTCCATCTTGCTTGGTTCAATAGATATATATACTTATCCCTTTTAGTCGGTTAACCCCACCCACTATGACGTAAAAATTGAACCGTTAAAGATAGAGCTTTGGATCAGCTTGCTTATTAATATACACATAAAAACCTATCATCTGCAAAAATAAATTCGATTCTATCTTGCTAGGTTCAATAGATATGTATACTTATCCCTTTTTGTCGGTTAACCCCACCCACTTTGACGTAGAAATTGAACCCTTAACGATAGAACCTTAGATCAGCTTGTGGATTAATATACACATAAAAACCTACCATCTGCAAAAATAAAATCGATTCTATCTTGCTTGGTTCAATAGATATGGATACTTATCCCTTTTAGTCGGTTAACCCCATCCACTTTGACGTAGAAATTGAACCGTTAAAGATAGAGCTTTGGATCAGCTTGCTTATTAATACACACATAAAAACCTATCATCTGCAAAAATAAATTCGATTCTATCTTGCTAGGTTCAATAGATATGTACACTTATCCCTTTTATTCGGTTAACCCCACCCAGTATGACGTAGAAATTGAACCGTTAGCGATAGAACCTTGAATCAGCTTGTGGATTAATATACACATAAAAACCTACCAACTGAAAAATAAATTCGATTCTATCTTGCTTGGTTCAATAGATATATATACTTATCCCTTTTAGTCGGTTAACCCCACCAACTATGACGTAAAAATTGAACCGTTAAAGATAGAGCTTTGGATCAGCTTGCTTATTAATATACACATAAAAACCTATCATCTGCAAAAATAAATTCGATTCTATCTTGCTAGGTTCAATAGATATGTATACTTATCCCTTTTAGTCGGTTAACCCCACCCACTTTGACGTAGAAATTGAACCGTTAACGATAGAACCTTAGATCAGCTTGTGGATTAATATACACATAAAAACCTATCATCTTCAAAAACAAAACTGATTCTATCTTGCTTGGTTCAATAGATATGTACACTTATCCCTTTTATTCGGTTAACCCCACCCAGTATGACGTAGAAATTGAACCGTTAGCGATAGAACCTTGGATCAGCTTGTGGATTAATATACACATAAAAACCTACCATCTGCAAAAATAAATTCGATTCTATCTTGCTTGGTTCAATAGATATATATACTTATCCCTTTTAGTCGGTTAACCCCACCCACTTTGACGTAGAAATTGAACCGTTAACGATAGAACCTTAGACCAGCTTGTGGATTAATATACACATTAACACCTATCATCTTCAAAAACAAAATCGATTATATCTTGCTTGGTTCAATAGATATATATACTTATCCCTTTTAGTCGGTTAACCCCACCCACTTTGACGAAGAAATTGAACCGTTAACGATAGAACCTTAGATCAGTTTGTGGCTTAATATACACATTAACACCTATCATCTTCAAAAACAAAATCGATTCTATCTTGCTTGGTTCAATAGATATGGATACTTATCCCTCTTAGTCAGTTAACCCCACCCACTTTGACGTAAAAATTGAACCGTTAACGATAGAACCTTGTATCAGCTTGTGGATTAATATACACATAAAAGCCTATCATCTTCAAAAACAAAATCGATTCTATCTTGCTTGGTTCAATAGATATGGATACTTATCCCTTTTAGTCAGTTAACCCCACCCACTTTGACGTAAAAATTGAACCGTTAACGATAGAAACTTGGATCAGCTTGTGGATTAATATACACATAAAAACTACCATCTGCAAAAATAAATTCGATTCTATCTTGCTTGGTTCAATAGATATATATACTTATCCCTTTTAGTCGGTTAACCCCACCCACTATGACGTAAAAATTGAACCGTTAGCGATAGAACCTTGGATCAGCATGTGGATTAATATACACATAAAAACCTACCATCTGAAAAAATAAATTCGATTCTATCTTGCTTGGTTCAATATATATGGATACTTATCCCTTTTAGTCGGTTAAACCCACCCACTTTGACGTAGAAATTGAACCGTTAAAGATAGAGCTTTGGATCAGCTTGCTTATTAATATACACATAAAAACGTATCATCTGCAAAAATAGATTCGATTCTATCTTGCTAGGTTCAATAGATATGTATACTTATCCCTTTTAGTCGGTTAACCCCACCCAGTATGACGTAGAAATTGAACCGTTAGCGATAGAACCTTGGATCAGCTTGTGGATTAATATACACATAAAAACCTACCATCTGCAAAAATAAATTCGATTCTATCTTGCTTGGTTCAATAGATATATATACTTAACCCTTTTAGTCGGTTAACCCCACCCACTATGACGTAAAAATTGAACCGTTAAAGATAGAGCCCACCCACTATGACGTAAAAATTGAACCGTTAAAGATAGAGCTTTGGATCAGCTTGCTTATTAATATACACATAAAAACCTATCATCTGCAAAAATAAATTCGATTCTATCTTGCTAGGTTCAATACATATGTATACTTATCCCTTTTAGTCGGTTAACCCCACCCACTTTGACGTAGAAATTGAACCGTTAACGATAGAACCTTGAATCAGCTTGTGGATTAATATACACATAAAAACCTACCATCTGCAAAAATAAATTCGATTCCATCTTGCTTGGTTCAATAGATATATATACTTATCCCTTTTAGTCGGTTAACCCCACCCACTATGACGTAAAAATTGAACCGTTAAAGATAGAGCTTTGGATCAGCTTGCTTATTAATATACACATAAAAACCTATCATCTGCAAAAATAAATTCGATTATATCTTGCTAGGTTCAATAGATATGTATACTTATCCCTTTTAGTCGGTTAACCCCACCCACTTTGACGTAGAAATTGAACCCTTAACGATAGAACCTTAGATCAGCTTGTGGATTAATATACACATAAAAACCTACCATCTGCAAAAATAAAATCGATTCTATCTTGCTTGGTTCAATAGATATGGATACTTATCCCTTTTAGTCGGTTAACCCCATCCACTTTGACGTAGAAATTGAACCGTTAAAGATAGAGCTTTGGATCAGCTTGCTTATTAATACACACATAAAAACCTATCATCTGCAAAAATAAATTCGATTCTATCTTGCTAGGTTCAATAGATATGTATACTTATCCCTTTTAGTCGGTTAACCCCACCCACTTTGACGTAGAAATTGAACCGTTAGCGATAGAACCTTGAATCAGCTTGTGGATTAATATACACATAAAAACCTACTAACTGAAAAATAAATTCGATTCTATCTTGCTTGGTTCAATAGATATATATACTTATCCCTTTTAGTCGGTTAACCCCACCAACTATGACGTAAAAATTTAACCGTTAAAGATAGAGCTTTGGATCAGCTTGCTTATTAATATACACATAACAACCTATCATCTGCAAAAATAAATTCGATTCTATCTTGCTAGGTTCAATAGATATGTATACTTATCCCTTTTAGTCGGTTAACCCCACCCACTTTGACGTAGAAATTGAACCGTTAACGATAGAACCTTAGATCAGCTTGTGGATTAATATACACATTAACACCTATCATCTCCAAAAACAAAATCGATTCTATCTTGCTTGGTTCAATAGATATGGATACTTATCCCTTTTAGTCGGTTAACCCCACCCACCTTGACGTAGAAATTGAACCGTTAACGATAGAACCTTGTACCAGCTTGTGGATTAATATACACATAAAAGCCTATCATCTGCAAATATAGATTCGATTCTATCTTGCTTGGTTCAATAGATATGGATACTTATCCCTTTTAGTCGGTTAACCCCACCCACTTTGACATAGAAATTGAACCGTTAACGATAGAACCTTAGACCAGCTTGTGGATTAATATACACATTAACACCTATCATCTTCAAAAATAAAATCGATTCTATCTTGCTTGGTTCAATAGATATGGATACTTATCCCTTTTAGTCAGTTAACCCCACCCACTTTGACGTAAAAATTGAACCGTTAACGATAGAACCTTGTATCAGCTTGTGGATTAATATACACATAAAAGCCTATCATCTTCAAAAACAAAATCGATTCTATCTTGCTTGGTTCAATAGATATGGATACTTATCCCTTTTAGTCAGTTAACCCCACCCACTTTGACGTAAAAATTGAACCGTTAACGATAGAACCTTGGATCAGCTTGTGGATTAATATACACATAAAAACTACCATCTGCAAAAATAAATTCGATTCTATCTTGCTTGGTTCAATAGATATATATACTTATCCCTTTTAGTCGGTTAACCCCACCCACTATGACGTAAAAATTGAACCGTTAGCGATAGAACCTTGGATCAGCTTGTGGATTAATATACACATAAAAACCTACCATCTGAAAAAATAAATTCGATTCTATCTTGCTTGGTTCAATAGATATGGATACTTATCCCTTTTAGTCGGTTAACCCCACCCACTTTGACATAGAAATTGAACCGTTAACGATAGAACCTTGGATCAGCTTGTGGATTAATATACACATAAAAACTTATCATATGCAAAAACAAAATCGATTATATCTTGCTTGGTTCAATAGATATGTACACTTATCCCTTTTATTCGGTTAACCCCACCCACAATAGATATGTATACTTATCCCTTTTAGTCGGTTAACCCCACCCACTTTGACGTAGAAATTGAACCGTTAACGATAGAACCTTAGATCAGCTTGTGAATTAATATACACATTAACACCTACCATCTCCAAAAACAAAATCGTTTCTATCTTGCTTGGTTCAATAGATATGGATACTTATCCCTTTTAGTCGGTTAACCCCACCCACCTTGACGTAGAAATTGAACCGTTAGCGATAGAACCTTGTGCCAGCTTGTGGATTAATATACACATAAAAGCCTATCATCTGCAAATATAGATTCGATTCTATCTTGCTTGGTTCAATAGATATATATACTTAACCCTTTTAGTCGGTTAACCCCACCCACTATGACGTAAAAATTGAACCGTTAGCGATAGAACCTTGGATCAGCATGTGGATTAATATACACATAAAAACCTATCATCTGCAAAAATAGATTCGATTCTATCTTGCTAGGTTCAATAGATATGTATACTTATCCCTTTTAGTCGGTTAACCCCACCCAGTATGACGTAGAAATTGAACCGTTAGCGATAGAACCTTGGATCAGCTTGTGGATTAATATACACATAAAAACCTACCATCTGAAAAAATAAATTCGATTCTATCTTGCTTGGTTCAATAGATATGGATACTTATCCCTTTTAGTCGGTTAACCCCACCCACTTTGACATAGAAATTGAACCGTTAACGATAGAACCTTGGATCAGCTTGTGGATTAATATACACATAAAAACTTATCATATGCAAAAACAAAATCGATTATATCTTGCTTGGTTCAATAGATATGTACACTTATCCCTTTTATTCGGTTAACCCCACCCACAATAGATATGGATACTTATCCCTTTTAGTCGGTTAACCCCACCCACTTTGACGTAAAAATTGAACCGTTAACGATAGAACCTTGAATCAGCTTGTGGATTAATATACACATAAAAACCTACCATCTGCAAAAATAAATTCGATTCCATCTTGCTTGGTTCAATAGATATATATACTTATCCCTTTTAGTCGGTTAACCCCACCCACTATGACGTAAAAATTGAACCGTTAAAGATAGAGCTTTGGATCAGCTTGCTTATTAATATACACATAAAAACCTATCATCTGCAAAAATAAATTCGATTCTATCTTGCTAGGTTCAATAGATATGTATACTTATCCCTTTTAGTCGGTTAACCCCACCCACTTTGACGTAGAAATTGAACCGTTAACGATAGAACCTTGAATCAGCTTGTGGATTAATGTACACATAAAAACCTACCATCTGCAAAAATAAATTCGATTCCATCTTGCTTGGTTCAATAGATATATATACTTATCCCTTTTAGTCGGTTAACCCCACCCACTATGACGTAAAAATTGAACCGTTAAAGATAGAGCTTTGGATCAGCTTGCTTATTAATATACACATAAAAACCTATCATCTGCAAAAATAAATTCGATTCTATCTTGCTAGGTTCAATAGATATGTATACTTATCCCTTTTAGTCGGTTAACCCCACCCACTTTGACGTAGAAATTGAACCCTTAACGATAGAACCTTAGATCAGCTTGTGGATTAATATACACATAAAAACCTACCATCTGCAAAAATAAAATCGATTCTATCTTGCTTGGTTCAATAGATATGGATACTTATCCCTTTTAGTCGGTTAACCCCATCCACTTTGACGTAGAAATTGAACCGTTAAAGATAGAGCTTTGGATCAGCTTGCTTATTAATACACACATAAAAACCTATCATCTGCAAAAATAAATTCGATTCTATCTTGCTAGGTTCAATAGATATGTATACTTATCCCTTTTAGTCGGTTAGCCCCACCCACTTTGACGTAGAAATTGAACCGTTAACGATAGAACCTTAGATCAGCTTGTGGATTAATATACACATAAAAACCTATCATCTTCAAAAACAAAATTGATTCTATCTTGCTTGGTTCAATAGATATGTACACTTATCCCTTTTATTCGGTTAACCCCACCCAGTATGACGTAGAAATTGAACCGTTAGCGATAGAACCTTGAATCAGCTTGTGGATTAATATACACATAAAAACCTACCAACTGAAAAATAAATTCGATTCTATCTTGCTTGGTTCAATAGATATATATACTTATCCCTTTTAGTCGGTTAACCCCACCAACTATGACGTAAAAATTGAACCGTTAAAGATAGAGCTTTGGATCAGCTTGCTTATTAATATACACATAAAAACCTATCATCTGCAAAAATAAATTCGATTCTATCTTGCTAGGTTCAATAGATATGTATACTTATCCCTTTTAGTCGGTTAACCCCACCCACTTTGACGTAGAAATTGAACCGTTAACGATAGAACCTTAGATCAGCTTGTGAATTAATATACACATTAACACCTACCATCTCCAAAAACAAAATCGTTTCTATCTTGCTTGGTTCAATAGATATGGATACTTATCCCTTTTAGTCGGTTAACCCCACCCACCTTGACGTAGAAATTGAACCGTTAGCGATAGAACCTTGTACCAGCTTGTGGATTAATATACACATAAAAGCCTATCATCTGCAAATATAGATTCGATTCTATCTTGCTTGGTTCAATAGATATATATACTTAACCCTTTTAGTCGGTTAACCCCACCCACTATGACGTAAAAATTGAACCGTTAGCGATAGAACCTTGGATCAGCATGTGGATTAATATACACATAAAAACCTACCATCTGAAAAAATAAATTCGATTCTATCTTGCTTGGTTCAATATATATGGATACTTATCCCTTTTAGTCGGTTAAACCCACCCACTTTGACGTAGAAATTGAACCGTTAAAGATAGAACCTTGGATCAGCTTGTGGATTAATATACACATAAAAACCTACCATCTGCAAAAATAAATTCGATTCTATCTTGCTTGGTTCAATAGATATATATACTTAACCCTTTTAGTCGGTTAACCCCACCCACTATGACGTAAAAATTGAACCGTTAAAGATAGAGCCCACCCACTATGACGTAAAAATTGAACCGTTAAAGATAGAGCTTTGGATCAGCTTGCTTATTAATATACACATAAAAACCTATCATCTGCAAAAATAGATTCGATTCTATCTTGCTAGGTTCAATAGATATGTATACTTATCCCTTTTAGTCGGTTAACCCCACCCAGTATGACGTAGAAATTGAACCGTTAGCGATAGAACCTTGGATCAGCTTGTGGATTAATATACACATAAAAACCTACCATCTGCAAAAATAAATTCGATTCTATCTTGCTTGGTTCAATAGATATATATACTTAACCCTTTTAGTCGGTTAACCCCACCCACTATGACGTAAAAATTGAACCGTTAAAGATAGAGCCCACCCACTATGACGTAAAAATTGAACCGTTAAAGATAGAGCTTTGGATCAGCTTGCTTATTAATATACACATAAAAACCTATCATCTGCAAAAATAGATTCGATTCTATCTTGCTAGGTTCAATAGATATGTATACTTATCCCTTTTAGTCGGTTAACCCCACCCACTTTGACGTAGAAATTGAACCGTTAACGATAGAACCTTAGATCAGCTTGTGAATTAATATACACATTAACACCTACCATCTCCAAAAACAAAATCGTTTCTATCTTGCTTGGTTCAATAGATATGGATACTTATCCCTTTTAGTCGGTTAACCCCACCCACCTTGACGTAGAAATTGAACCGTTAGCGATAGAACCTTGTACCAGCTTGTGGATTAATATACACATAAAAGCCTATCATCTGCAAATATAGATTCGATTCTATCTTGCTTGGTTCAATAGATATATATACTTAACCCTTTTAGTCGGTTAACCCCACCCACTATGACGTAAAAATTGAACCGTTAGCGATAGAACCTTGGATCAGCATGTGGATTAATATACACATAAAAACCTATCATCTGCAAAAATAGATTCGATTCTATCTTGCTAGGTTCAATAGATATGTATACTTATCCCTTTTAGTCGGTTAACCCCACCAAGTATGACGTAGAAATTGAACCGTTAGCGATAGAACCTTGGATCAGCTTGTGGATTAATATACACATAAAAACCTACCATCTGAAAAAATAAATTCGATTCTATCTTGCTTGGTTCAATAGATATGGATACTTATCCCTTTTAGTCGGTTAACCCCACCCACTTTGACATAGAAATTGAACCGTAAACGATAGAACCTTGGATCAGCTTGTGGATTAATATACACATAAAAACTTATCATATGCAAAAACAAAATCGATTATATCTTGCTTGGTTCAATAGATATGTACACTTATCCCTTTTATTCGGTTAACCCCACCCACAATAGATATGGATACTTATCCCTTTTAGTCGGTTAACCCCACCCACTTTGACGTAAAAATTTAACCGTTAACGATAGAACCTTGAATCAGCTTGTGGATTAATATACACATAAAAACCTACCATCTGCAAAAATAAATTCGATTCCATCTTGCTTGGTTCAATAGATATATATACTTATCCCTTTTAGTCGGTTAACCCCACCCACTATGACGTAAAAATTGAACCGTTAAAGATAGAGCTTTGGATCAGCTTGCTTATTAATATACACATAAAAACCTATCATCTGCAAAAATAAATTCGATTCTATCTTGCTAGGTTCAATAGATATGTATACTTATCCCTTTTAGTCGGTTAACCCCACCCACTTTGACGTAGAAATTGAACCGTTAACGATAGAACCTTGAATCAGCTTGTGGATTAATGTACACATAAAAACCTACCATCTGCAAAAATAAATTCGATTCCATCTTGCTTGGTTCAATAGATATATATACTTATCCCTTTTAGTCGGTTAACCCCACCCACTATGACGTAAAAATTGAACCGTTAAAGATAGAGCTTTGGATCAGCTTGCTTATTAATATACACATAAAAACCTATCATCTGCAAAAATAAATTCGATTCTATCTTGCTAGGTTCAATAGATATGTATACTTATCCCTTTTAGTCGGTTAACCCCACCCACTTTGACGTAGAAATTGAACCCTTAACGATAGAACCTTAGATCAGCTTGTGGATTAATATACACATAAAAACCTACCATCTGCAAAAATAAAATCGATTCTATCTTGCTTGGTTCAATAGATATGGATACTTATCCCTTTTAGTCGGTTAACCCCATCCACTTTGACGTAGAAATTGAACCGTTAAAGATAGAGCTTTGGATCAGCTTGCTTATTAATACACACATAAAAACCTATCATCTGCAAAAATAAATTCGATTCTATCTTGCTAGGTTCAATAGATATGTATACTTATCCCTTTTAGTCGGTTAGCCCCACCCACTTTGACGTAGAAATTGAACCGTTAACGATAGAACCTTAGATCAGCTTGTGGATTAATATACACATAAAAACCTATCATCTTCAAAAACAAAATTGATTCTATCTTGCTTGGTTCAATAGATATGTACACTTATCCCTTTTATTCGGTTAACCCCACCCAGTATGACGTAGAAATTGAACCGTTAGCGATAGAACCTTGAATCAGCTTGTGGATTAATATACACATAAAAACCTACCAACTGAAAAATAAATTCGATTCTATCTTGCTTGGTTCAATAGATATATATACTTATCCCTTTTAGTCGGTTAACCCCACCAACTATGACGTAAAAATTGAACCGTTAAAGATAGAGCTTTGGATCAGCTTGCTTATTAATATACACATAAAAACCTATCATCTGCAAAAATAAATTCGATTCTATCTTGCTAGGTTCAATAGATATGTATACTTATCCCTTTTAGTCGGTTAACCCCACCCACTTTGACGTAGAAATTGAACCGTTAACGATAGAACCTTAGATCAGCTTGTGAATTAATATACACATTAACACCTACCATCTCCAAAAACAAAATCGTTTCTATCTTGCTTGGTTCAATAGATATGGATACTTATCCCTTTTAGTCGGTTAACCCCACCCACCTTGACGTAGAAATTGAACCGTTAGCGATAGAACCTTGTACCAGCTTGTGGATTAATATACACATAAAAGCCTATCATCTGCAAATATAGATTCGATTCTATCTTGCTTGGTTCAATAGATATATATACTTAACCCTTTTAGTCGGTTAACCCCACCCACTATGACGTAAAAATTGAACCGTTAGCGATAGAACCTTGGATCAGCATGTGGATTAATATACACATAAAAACCTACCATCTGAAAAAATAAATTCGATTCTATCTTGCTTGGTTCAATATATATGGATACTTATCCCTTTTAGTCGGTTAAACCCACCCACTTTGACGTAGAAATTGAACCGTTAAAGATAGAGCTTTGGATCAGCTTGCTTATTAATATACACATAAAAACCTATCATCTGCAAAAATAGATTCGATTCTATCTTGCTAGGTTCAATAGATATGTATACTTATCCCTTTTAGTCGGTTAACCCCACCCAGTATGACGTAGAAATTGAACCGTTAGCGATAGAACCTTGGATCAGCTTGTGGATTAATATACACATAAAAACCTACCATCTGCAAAAATAAATTCGATTCTATCTTGCTTGGTTCAATAGATATATATACTTAACCCTTTTAGTCGGTTAACCCCACCCACTATGACGTAAAAATTGAACCGTTAAAGATAGAGCCCACCCACTATGACGTAAAAATTGAACCGTTAAAGATAGAGCTTTGGATCAGCTTGCTTATTAATATACACATAAAAACCTATCATCTGCAAAAATAAATTCGATTCTATCTTGCTAGGTTCAATAGATATGTATACTTATCCCTTTTAGTCGGTTAACCCCACCCACTTTGACGTAGAAATTGAACCGTTAACGATAGAACCTTAGATCAGCTTGTGGATTAATATACACATTAACACCTATCATCTCCAAAAACAAAATCGATTCTATCTTGCTTGGTTCAATAGATATGGATACTTATCCCTTTTAGTCGGTTAACCCCACCCACCTTGACGTAGAAATTGAACCGTTAACGATAGAACCTTGTACCAGCTTGTGGATTAATATACACATAAAAGCCTATCATCTGCAAATATAGATTCGATTCTATCTTGCTTGGTTCAATAGATATGGATACTTATCCCTTTTAGTCGGTTAACCCCACCCACTTTGACATAGAAATTGAACCGTTAACGATAGAACCTTAGACCAGCTTGTGGATTAATATACACATTAACACCTATCATCTTCAAAAATAAAATCGATTCTATCTTGCTTGGTTCAATAGATATGGATACTTATCCCTTTTAGTCAGTTAACCCCACCCACTTTGACGTAAAAATTGAACCGTTAACGATAGAACCTTGTATCAGCTTGTGGATTAATATACACATAAAAGCCTATCATCTTCAAAAACAAAATCGATTCTATCTTGCTTGGTTCAATAGATATGGATACTTATCCCTTTTAGTCAGTTAACCCCACCCACTTTGACGTAAAAATTGAACCGTTAACGATAGAACCTTGGATCAGCTTGTGGATTAATATACACATAAAAACTACCATCTGCAAAAATAAATTCGATTCTATCTTGCTTGGTTCAATAGATATATATACTTATCCCTTTTAGTCGGTTAACCCCACCCACTATGACGTAAAAATTGAACCGTTAGCGATAGAACCTTGGATCAGCTTGTGGATTAATATACACATAAAAACCTACCATCTGCAAAAATAAATTCGATTCCATCTTGCTTGGTTCAATAGATATATATACTTATCCCTTTTAGTCGGTTAACCCCACCCACTATGACGTAAAAATTGAACCGTTAAAGATAGAGCTTTGGATCAGCTTGCTTATTAATATACACATAAAAACCTATCATCTGCAAAAATAAATTCGATTCTATCTTGCTAGGTTCAATAGATATGTATACTTATCCCTTTTAGTCGGTTAACCCCACCCACTTTGACGTAGAAATTGAACCCTTAACGATAGAACCTTAGATCAGCTTGTGGATTAATATACACATAAAAACCTACCATCTGCAAAAATAAAATCGATTCTATCTTGCTTGGTTCAATAGATATGGATACTTATCCCTTTTAGTCGGTTAACCCCATCCACTTTGACGTAGAAATTGAACCGTTAAAGAGAGAGCTTTGGATCAGCTTGCTTATTAATACACACATAAAAACCTATCATCTGCAAAAATAAATTCGATTCTATCTTGCTAGGTTCAATAGATATGTATACTTATCCCTTTTAGTCGGTTAGCCCAACCCACTTTGACGTAGAAATTGAACCGTTAACGATAGAACCTTAGATCAGCTTGTGGATTAATATACACATAAAAACCTATCATCTTCAAAAACAAAATTGATTCTATCTTGCTTGGTTCAATAGATATGTACACTTATCCCTTTTATTCGGTTAACCCCACCCAGTATGACGTAGAAATTGAACCGTTAGCGATAGAACCTTGAATCAGCTTGTGGATTAATATACACATAAAAACCTACCAACTGAAAAATAAATTCGATTCTATCTTGCTTGGTTCAATAGATATATATACTTATCCCTTTTAGTCGGTTAACCCCACCAACTATGACGTAAAAATTGAACCGTTAAAGATAGAGCTTTGGATCAGCTTGCTTATTAATATACACATAAAAACCTATCATCTGCAAAAATAAATTCGATTCTATCTTGCTAGGTTCAATAGATATGTATACTTATCCCTTTTAGTCGGTTAACCCCACCCACTTTGACGTAGAAATTGAACCGTTAACGATAGAACCTTAGATCAGCTTGTGGATTAATATACACATTAACACCTACCATCTCCAAAAACAAAATCGATTCTATCTTGCTTGGTTCAATAGATATGGATACTTATCCCTTTTAGTCGGTTAACCCCACCCACCTTGACGTAGAAATTGAACCGTTAGCGATAGAACCTTGTACCAGCTTGTGGATTAATATACACATAAAAGCCTATCATCTGCAAATATAGATTCGATTCTATCTTGCTTGGTTCAATAGATATATATACTTAACCCTTTTAGCCGGTTAACCCCACCCACTATGACGTAAAAATTGAACCGTTAGCGATAGAACCTTGGATCAGCATGTGGATTAATATACACATAAAAACCTACCATCTGAAAAAATAAATTCGATTCTATCTTGCTTGGTTCAATATATATGGATACTTATCCCTTTTAGTCGGTTAAACCCACCCACTTTGACGTAGAAATTGAACCGTTAAAGATAGAGCTTTGGATCAGCTTGCTTATTAATATACACATAAAAACCTATCATCTGCAAAAATAGATTCGATTCTATCTTGCTAGGTTCAATAGATATGTATACTTATCCCTTTTAGTCGGTTAACCCCACCCAGTATGACGTAGAAATTGAACCGTTAGCGATAGAACCTTGGATCAGCTTGTGGATTAATATACACATAAAAACCTACCATCTGCAAAAATAAATTCGATTCTATCTTGCTTGGTTCAATAGATATATATACTTAACCCTTTTAGTCGGTTAACCCCACCCACTATGACGTAAAAATTGAACCGTTAAAGATAGAGCCCACCCACTATGACGTAAAAATTGAACCGTTAAAGATAGAGCTTTGGATCAGCTTGCTTATTAATATACACATAAAAACCTATCATCTGCAAAAATAAATTCGATTCTATCTTGCTAGGTTCAATACATATGTATACTTATCCCTTTTAGTCGGTTAACCCCACCCACTTTGACGTAGAAATTGAACCGTTAACGATAGAACCTTGAATCAGCTTGTGGATTAATATACACATAAAAACCTACCATCTGCAAAAATAAATTCGATTCCATCTTGCTTGGTTCAATAGATATATATACTTATCCCTTTTAGTCGGTTAACCCCACCCACTATGACGTAAAAATTGAACCGTTAAAGATAGAGCTTTGGATCAGCTTGCTTATTAATATACACATAAAAACCTATCATCTGCAAAAATAAATTCGATTCTATCTTGCTAGGTTCAATAGATATGTATACTTATCCCTTTTAGTCGGTTAACCCCACCCACTTTGACGTAGAAATTGAACCCTTAACGATAGAACCTTAGATCAGCTTGTGGATTAATATACACATAAAAACCTACCATCTGCAAAAATAAAATCGATTCTATCTTGCTTGGTTCAATAGATATGGATACTTATCCCTTTTAGTCGGTTAACCCCATCCACTTTGACGTAGAAATTGAACCGTTAAAGATAGAGCTTTGGATCAGCTTGCTTATTAATACACACATAAAAACCTATCATCTGCAAAAATAAATTCGATTCTATCTTGCTAGGTTCAATAGATATGTATACTTATCCCTTTTAGTCGGTTAACCCCACCCACTTTGACGTAGAAATTGAACCGTTAACGATAGAACCTTAGATCAGCTTGTGGATTAATATGCACATAAAAACCTATCATCTTCAAAAACAAAATTGATTCTATCTTGCTTGGTTCAATAGATATGTACACTTATCCCTTTTATTCGGTTAACCCCACCCAGTATGACGTAGAAATTGAACCGTTAGCGATAGAACCTTGAATCAGCTTGTGGATTAATATACACATAAAAACCTACTAACTGAAAAATAAATTCGATTCTATCTTGCTTGGTTCAATAGATATATATACTTATCCCTTTTAGTCGGTTAACCCCACCAACTATGACGTAAAAATTGAACCGTTAAAGATAGAGCTTTGGATCAGCTTGCTTATTAATATACACATAAAAACCTATCATCTGCAAAAATAAATTCGATTCTATCTTGCTAGGTTCAATAGATATGTATACTTATCCCTTTTAGTCGGTTAGCCCCACCCACTTTGACGTAGAAATTGAACCGTTAACGATAGAACCTTAGATCAGCTTGTGGATTAATATACACATTAACACCTATCATCTCCAAAAACAAAATCGATTCTATCTTGCTTGGTTCAATAGATATGGATACTTATCCCTTTTAGTCGGTTAACCCCACCCACCTTGACGTAGAAATTGAACCGTTAACGATAGAACCTTGTACCAGCTTGTGGATTAATATACACATAAAAGCCTATCATCTGCAAATATAGATTCGATTCTATCTTGCTTGGTTCAATAGATATGGATACTTATCCCTTTTAGTCGGTTAACCCCACCCACTTTGACATAGAAATTGAACCGTTAACGATAGAACCTTAGACCAGCTTGTGGATTAATATACACATTAACACCTATCATCTTCAAAAATAAAATCGATTCTATCTTGCTTGGTTCAATAGATATGGATACTTATCCCTTTTAGTCAGTTAACCCCACCCACTTTGACGTAAAAATTGAACCGTTAACGATAGAACCTTGTATCAGCTTGTGGATTAATATACACATAAAAGCCTATCATCTTCAAAAACAAAATCGATTCTATCTTGCTTGGTTCAATAGATATGGATACTTATCCCTTTTAGTCAGTTAACCCCACCCACTTTGACGTAAAAATTGAACCGTTAACGATAGAACCTTGGTTCAGCTTGTGGATTAATATACACATAAAAACTACCATCTGCAAAAATAAATTCGATTCTATCTTGCTTGGTTCAATAGATATATATACTTATCCCTTTTAGTCGGTTAACCCCACCCACTATGACGTAAAAATTGAACCGTTAGCGATAGAACCTTGGATCAGCTTGTGGATTAATATACACATAAAAACCTACCATCTGAAAAAATAAATTCGATTCTATCTTGCTTGGTTCAATAGATATGGATACTTATCCCTTTTAGTCGGTTAACCCCACCCACTTTGACATAGAAATTGAACCGTTAACGATAGAACCTTGGATCAGCTTGTGGATTAATATACACATAAAAACTTATCATATGCAAAAACAAAATCGATTATATCTTGCTTGGTTCAATAGATATGTACACTTATCCCTTTTATTCGGTTAACCCCACCCACAATAGATATGGATACTTATCCCTTTTAGTCGGTTAACCCCACCCACTTTGACGTAAAAATTGAACCGTTAACGATAGAACCTTGAATCAGCTTGTGGATTAATATACACATAAAAACCTACCATCTGCAAAAATAAATTCGATTCCATCTTGCTTGGTTCAATAGATATATATACTTATCCCTTTTAGTCGGTTAACCCCACCCACTATGACGTAAAAATTGAACCGTTAAAGATAGAGCTTTGGATCAGCTTGCTTATTAATATACACATAAAAACCTATCATCTGCAAAAATAAATTCGATTCTATCTTGCTAGGTTCAATAGATATGTATACTTATCCCTTTTAGTCGGTTAACCCCACCCACTTTGACGTAGAAATTGAACCGTTAACGATAGAACCTTGAATCAGCTTGTGGATTAATATACACATAAAAACCTACCATCTGCAAAAATAAATTCGATTCCATCTTGCTTGGTTCAATAGATATATATACTTATCCCTTTTAGTCGGTTAACCCCACCCACTATGACGTAAAAATTGAACCGTTAAAGATAGAGCTTTGGATCAGCTTGCTTATTAATATACACATAAAAACCTATCATCTGCAAAAATAAATTCGATTCTATCTTGCTAGGTTCAATAGATATGTATACTTATCCCTTTTAGTCGGTTAACCCCACCCACTTTGACGTAGGAATTGAACCCTTAACGATAGAACCTTAGATCAGCTTGTGGATTAATATACACATAAAAACCTACCATCTGCAAAAATAAAATCGATTCTATCTTGCTTGGTTCAATAGATTTGGATACTTATCCCTTTTAGTCGGTTAACCCCATCCACTTTGACGTAGAAATTGAACCGTTAAAGATAGAGCTTTGGATCAGCTTGCTTATTAATACACACATAAAAACCTATCATCTGCAAAAATAAATTCGATTCTATCTTGCTAGGTTCAATAGATATGTATACTTATCCCTTTTAGTCGGTTAACCCCACCCACTTTGACGTAGAAATTGAACCGTTAACGATAGAACCTTAGATCAGCTTGTGGATTAATATACACATAAAAACCTATCATCTTCAAAAACAAAATTGATTCTATCTTGCTTGGTTCAATAGATATGTACACTTATCCCTTTTATTCGGTTAACCCCACCCAGTATGACGTAGAAATTGAACCGTTAGCGATAGAACCTTGAATCAGCTTGTGGATTAATATACACATAAAAACCTACCAACTGAAAAATAAATTCGATTCTATCTTGCTTGGTTCAATAGATATATATACTTATCCCTTTTAGTCGGTTAACCCCACCAACTATGACGTAAAAATTGAACCGTTAAAGATAGAGCTTTGGATCAGCTTGCTTATTAATATACACATAAAAACCTATCATCTGCAAAAATAAATTCGATTCTATCTTGCTAGGTTCAATAGATATGTATACTTATCCCTTTTAGTCGGTTAACCCCACCCACTTTGACGTAGAAATTGAACCGTTAACGATAGAATCTTAGATCAGCTTGTGAATTAATATACACATTAACACCTATCATCTCCAAAATCAAAATCGATTCTATCTTGCTTGGTTCAATAGATATGGATACTTATCCCTTTTAGTCGGTTAACCCCACCCACCTTGACGTAGAAATTGAACCGTTAACGATAGAACCTTGTACCAGCTTGTGGATTAATATACACATAAAAGCCTATCATCTGCAAATATAGATTCGATTCTATCTTGCTTGGTTCAATGGATATGGATACTTATCCCTTTTAGTCGGTTAACCCCACCCACTTTGACATAGAAATTGAACCGTTAACGATAGAACCTTAGACCAGCTTGTGGATTAATATACACATTAACACCTATCATCTTCAAAAACAAAATCGATTATATCTTGCTTGGTTCAATAGATATATATACTTATCCCTTATAGCCGGTTAACCCCACCCACTTTGACGAAGAAATTGAACCGTTAACGATAGAACCTTAGATCAGCTTGTGGCTTAATATACACATTAACACCTATCATCTTCAAAAATAAAATCGATTCTATCTTGCTTGGTTCAATAGATATGGATACTTATCCCTTTTAGTCAGTTAACCCCACCCACTTTGACGTAAAAATTGAACCGTTAACGATAGAACCTTGTATCAGCTTGTGGATTAATATACACATAAAAGCCTATCATCTTCAAAAACAAAATCGATTCTATCTTGCTTGGTTCAATAGATATGGATACTTATCCCTTTTAGTCAGTTAACCCCACCCACTTTGACGTAAAAATTGAACCGTTAACGATAGAACCTTGGATCAGCTTGTGGATTAATATACACATAAAAACTACCATCTGCAAAAATAAATTCGATTCTATCTTGATTGGTTCAATAGATATATACACTTATCCCTTTTAGTCGGTTAACCCCACCCACTATGACGTAAAAATTGAACCGTTAGCGATAGAACCTTGGATCAGCTTGTGGATTAATATACACATAAAAACCTACCATCTGAAAAAATAAATTCGATTCTATCTTGCTTGGTTCAATAGATATGGATACTTATCCCTTTTAGTCGGTTAAACCCACCCACTTTGACGTAGAAATTGAACCGTTAAAGATAGAGCTTTGGATCAGCTTGCATATTAATATACACATAAAAACCTATCATCTGCAAAAATAGATTCGATTCTATCTTGCTAGGTTCAATAGATATGTATACTTATCCCTTTTAGTCGGTTAACCCCACCCAGTATGACATAGAAATTGAACCGTTAGCGATAGAACCTTGGATCAGCTTGTGGATTAATATACACATAAAAACCTACCATCTGCAAAAAGAAATTCGATTCTATCTTGCTTGGTTCAATAGATATATATACTTAACCCTTTTAGTCGGTTAACCCCACCCACTATGACGTAAAAATTGAACCGTTAAAGATAGAGCTTTGGATCAGCTTGCTTATTAATATACACATAAAAACCTACCATCTGCAAAAATAAAATCGATTCTATCTTGCTTGGTTCAATAGATATGGATACTTATCCCTTTTAGTCGGTTAACCCCATCCACTTTGACGTAGAAATTGAACTGTTAAAGATAGAGATTTGGATCAGCTTGCTTATTAATACACACATAAAAACTTATCATCTGCAAAAATAAATTCGATTCTATCTTGCTAGGTTCAATAGATATGTATACTTATCCCTTTTAGTCGGTTAACCCCACCCACTTTGACGTAGAAATTGAACCGTTAACGATAGAACCTTAGATCAGCTTGCGGATTAATATACACATAAAAACCTATCATCTTCAAAAACAAAATTGATTCTATCTTGCTTGGTTCAATAGATATGTACACTTATCCCTTTTATTCGGTTAACCCCACCCAGTATGACGTAGAAATTGAACCGTTAGCGATAGAACCTTGAATCAGCTTGTGGATTAATATACACATAAAAACCTACCAACTGAAAAATAAATTCGATTCTATCTTGCTTGGTTCAATAGATATATATACTTATCCCTTTTAGTCGGTTAACCCCACCAACTATGACGTAAAAATTGAACCGTTAAAGATAGAGCTTTGGATCAGCTTGCTTATTAATATACACATAAAAACCTATCATCTGCAAAAATAAATTCGATTCTATCTTGCTAGGTTCAATAGATATGTATACTTATCCCTTTTAGTCGGTTAACCCCACCCACTTTGACGTAGAAATTGAACCGTTAACGATAGAACCTTAGATCAGCTTGTGGATTAATATACACATTAACACCTATCATCTCCAAAAACAAAATCGATTCTATCTTGCTTGGTTCAATAGATATGGATACTTATCCCTTTTAGTCGGTTAACCCCACCCACCTTGACGTAGAAATTGAACCGTTAACGATAGAACCTTGTACCAGCTTGTGGATTAATATACACATAAAAGCCTATCATCTGCAAATATAGATTCGATTCTATCTTGCTTGGTTCAATAGATATGGATACTTATCCCTTTTAGTCGGTTAACCCCACCCACTTTGACGTAGAAATTGAACCGTTAACGATAGAACCTTAGACCAGCTTGTGGATTAATATACACATTAACACCTATCATCTTCAAAAACAAAATCGATTATATCTTGCTTGGTTCAATAGATATATATATTTATCCCTTTTAGTCGGTTAACCCCACCCACTTTGACGAAGAAATTGAACCGTTAACGATAGAACCTTAGATCAGCTTGTGGCTTAATATACACATTAACACCTATTATCTTCAAAAACAAAATCGATTCTATCTTGCTTGGTTCAATAGATATGGATACTTATCCCTTTTAGTCAGTTAACCCCACCCACTTTGACGTAAAAATTGAACCGTTAACGATAGAACCTTGTATCAGCTTGTGGATTAATATACACATAAAAGCCTATCATCTTCAAAAACAAAATCGATTCTATCTTGCTTGGTTCAATAGATATGGATACTTATCCCTTTTAGTCAGTTAACCCCACCCACTTTGACGTAAAAATTGAACCGTTAACGATAGAACCTTGGATCAGCTTGTGGATTAATATACACATAAAAACTACCATCTGCAAAAATAAATTCGATTCTATCTTGCTTGGTTCAATAGATATATATACTTATCCCTTTTAGTCGGTTAACCCCACCCACTATGACGTAAAAATTGAACCGTTAGCGATAGAACCTTGGATCAGCTTGTGGATTAATATACACATAAAAACCTACCATCTGAAAAAATAAATTCGATTCTATCTTGCTTGGTTCAATAGATATGGATACTTATCCCTTTTAGTCGGTTAAACCCACCCACTTTGACGTAGAAATTGAACCGTTAAAGATAGAGCTTTGGATCAGCTTGCTTATTAATATACACATAAAAACCTATCATCTGCAAAAATAGATTCGATTCTATCTTGCTAGGTTCAATAGATATGTATACTTATCCCTTTTAGTCGGTTAACCCCACCCAGTATGACGTAGAAATTGAACCGTTAGCGATAGAACCTTGGATCAGCTTGTGGGTTAATATACACATAAAAACCTATCATCTGCAAAAATAAATTCGATTCTATCTTGTTTGGTTCAATAGATATATATACTTAACCCTTTTAGTCGGTTAACCCCACCCACTATGACGTAAAAATTGAACCGTTAAAGATAGAGCTTTGGATCAGCTTGCTTATTAATATACACATAAAAACCTATCATCTGCAAAAATAAATTCGATTCTATCTTGCTAGGTTCAATAGATATGTATACTTATCCCTTTTAGTCGGTTAACCCCACCCAGTATGACGTAGAAATTGAACCGTTAGCGATAGAACCTTGGATCAGCTTGTGGATTAATATACACATAAAAACCTACCATCTGAAAAAATAAATTCGATTCTATCTTGCTTGGTTCAATAGATATGGATACTTATCCCTTTTAGTCGGTTAAACCCACCCACTTTGACGTAGAAATTGAACCGTTAAAGATAGAGCTTTGGATCAGCTTGCTTATTAATATACACATAAAAACCTATCATCTGCAAAAATAGATTCGATTCTATCTTGCTAGGTTCAATAGATATGTATACTTATCCCTTTTAGTCGGTTAACCCCACCCAGTATGACATAGAAATTGAACCGTTAGCGATAGAACCTTGGATCAGCTTGTGGATTAATATACACATAAAAACCTACCATCTGCAAAAAGAAATTCGATTCTATCTTGCTTGGTTCAATAGATATATATACTTAACCCTTTTAGTCGGTTAACCCCACCCACTATGACGTAAAAATTGAACCGTTAAAGATAGAGCTTTGGATCAGCTTGCTTATTAATATACACGTAAAAACCTACCATCTGCAAAAATAAAATCGATTCTATCTTGCTTGGTTCAATAGATATGGATACTTATCCCTTTTAGTCGGTTAACCCCATCCACTTTGACGTAGAAATTGAACTGTTAAAGATAGAGCTTTGGATCAGCTTGCTTATTAATACACACATAAAAACCTATCATCTGCAAAAATAAATTCGATTCTATCTTGCTAGGTTCAATAGATATGTATACTTATCCCTTTTAGTCGGTTAACCCCACCCACTTTGACGTAGAAATTGAACCGTTAACGATAGAACCTTAGATCAGCTTGTGGATTAATATACACATAAAAACCTATCATCTTCAAAAACAAAATTGATTCTATCTTGCTTGGTTCAATAGATATGTACACTTATCCCTTTTATTCGGTTAACCCCACCCAGTATGACGTAGAAATTGAACCGTTAGCGATAGAACCTTGAATCAGCTTGTGGATTAATATACACATAAAAACCTACCAACTGAAAAATAAATTCGATTCTATCTTGCTTGGTTCAATAGATATATATACTTATCCCTTTTAGTCGGTTAACCCCACCAACTATGACGTAAAAATTGAACCGTTAAAGATAGAGCTTTGGATCAGCTTGCTTATTAATATACACATAAAAACCTATCATCTGCAAAAATAAATTCGATTCTATCTTGCTAGGTTCAATAGATATGTATACTTATCCCTTTTAGTCGGTTAACCCCACCCACTTTGACGTAGAAATTGAACCGTTAACGATAGAACCTTAGATCAGCTTGTGGATTAATATACACATTAACACCTATCATCTCCAAAAACAAAATCGATTCTATCTTGCTTGGTTCAATAGATATGGATACTTATCCCTTTTAGTCGGTTAACCCCACCCACCTTGACGTAGAAATTGAACCGTTAACGATAGAACCTTGTACCAGCTTGTGGATTAATATACACATAAAAGCCTATCATTTGCAAATATAGATTCGATTCTATCTTGCTTGGTTCAATAGATGTGGATACTTATCCCTTTTAGTCGGTTAACCCCACCCACTTTGACGTAGAAATTGAACCGTTAACGATAGAACCTTAGACCAGCTTGTGGATTAATATACACATTAACACCTATCATCTTCAAAAACAAAATCGATTATATCTTGCTTGGTTCAATAGATATATATACTTATCCCTTTTAGTCGGTTAACCCCACCCACTTTGACGAAGAAATTGAACCGTTAACGATAGAACCTTAGATCAGCTTGTGGCTTAATACACACATTAACACCTATCATCTTCAAAAACAAAATCGATTCTATCTTGCTTGGTTCAATAGATATGGATACTTATCCCTTTTAGTCAGTTAACCCCACCCACTTTGACGTAAAAATTGAACCGTTAACGATAGAACCTTGTATCAGCTTGTGGATTAATATACACATAAAAGCCTATCATCTTCAAAAACAAAATCGATTCTATCTTGCTTGGTTCAATAGATATGGATACTTATCCCTTTTAGTCAGTTAACCCCACCCACTTTGACGTAAAAATTGAACCGTTAACGATAGAACCTTGGATCAGCTTGTGGATTAATATACACATAAAAACTACCATCTGCAAAAATAAATTCGATTCTATCTTCCTTGGTTCAATAGATATATATACTTATCCCTTTTAGTCGGTTAACCCCACCCAATATGACGTAAAAATTGAACCGTTAAAGATAGGGCTTTGGATCAGCTTGCTTATTAATATACACATAAAAACCTATCATCTGCAAAAATAAATTCGATTCTATCTTGCTAGGCTCAATAGATATGTATACTTATCCCTTTTAGTCGGTTAACCCCAACCATTATGACGTAGAAATTGAACCGTTAGCGATAGAACCTTGGATCAGCTTGTGGGTTAATATACACATAAAAACCTACCATCTGCAAAAATAAATTCGATTCTATCTTGCTTGGTTCAATAGATATATATACTTAACCCTTTTAGTCGGTTAACCCCACCCACTATGACGTAAAAATTGAACCGTTAAAGATAGAGCTTTGGATCAGCTTGCTTATTAATATACACATAAAAACCTATCATCTGCAAAAATAAATTCGATTCTATCTTGCTAGGTTCAATAGATATGTATACTTATCCCTTTTAGTCGGTTAACCCCACCCACTTTGACGTAGAAATTGAACCGTTAACGATAGAACCTTAGATCAGCTTGTGGATTAATATACACATAAAAACCTACCATCTGCAAAAATAAAATCGATTCTATCTTGCTTGGTTCAATAGATATGGATACATATCCCTTTTAGTCGGTTAACCCCACCCACTTTGACGTAGAAATTGAACCGTTAAAGATAGAGCTTTGGATCAGCTTGCTTATTAATATACACATAAAAGCCTATCGTCTGCAAAAATAGATTCGATTCTATCTTGCTAGGTTCAATAGATATGTATACGTATCCCTTTTAGTCGGTTAACCCCACCCACTTTGACGTAGAAATTGAACCGTTAACGATAGAACCTTAGATAAGCGTGTGGATTAATATACACGTTAACACCTATCATCTTCAAAAACAAAATCGATTCTATCTTGCTTGGTTCAATAGATATATATACTTAACCCTTTTAGTCGGTTAACCCCACCCACTATGACGTAAAAATTGAACCGTTAAAGATAGAGCTTTGGATCAGCTTGCTTATTAATATACACATAAAAACCTATCATCTGCAAAAATAAATTCGATTCTATCTTGCTAGGTTCAATAGATATGTATACTTATCCCTTTTAGTCGGTTAACCCCACCCACTTTGACGTAGAAATTGAACCGTTAACGATAGAACCTTAGATCAGCTTGTGGATTAATATACACATAAAAACCTACCATCTGCAAAAATAAAATCGATTCTATCTTGCTTGGTTCAATAGATATGGATACTTATCCCTTTTAGTCGGTTAACCCCACCCACTTTGACGTAGAAATTGAACCGTTAAAGATAGAGCTTTGGATCAGCTTGCTTATTAATATACACATAAAAGCCTATCATCTGCAAAAATAAATTCGATTCTATCTTGCTAGGTTCAATAGATATGTATACGTATCCCTTTTAGTCGGTTAACCCCACCCACTTTGACGTAGAAATTGAACCGTTAACGATAGAACCTTAGATCAGCGTGTGGATTAATATACACATTAACACCTATCATCTTCAAAAACAAAATCGATTCTATCTTGCTTGGTTCAATAGATATGGATACTTATCCCTTTTAGTCGGTTAACCCACCCACTTTGACGTAGAAATTGAACCGTTAACGATAGAACCTTGTGTCAGCTTGTGGATTAATATACACATAAAAGCCTATCATCTGCAAAAATAGATTCGATTCTATCTTGCTAGGTTCAATAGATATGTATACTTATCTTTTTTAGTCGGTTACCCCACCCAGTATGACGTAGAAATTGAACCGTTAGCGATAGAACCTTGGATCAGCTTGTGGATTAATATACACATAAAAACCTACCATCTGCGAAAATAAATTCGATTCTATCTTGCTTGGTTCAATAGATATATATACTTATCCCTTTTAGCCGGTTAATCCCACCCACTTTGACGTAGAAATTGAACCGTTAACGATAGAACCTTAGGTCAGCTTGTGGATTAATATACACATAAAAACCTACCATTTGCAAAAATAAAATCGATTCTATCTTGCTTGGTTCAATAGATATGGATACTTATCCCTTTTAGTCGGTTAACCCCACCCACTTTGACGTAGAAATTGAACCGTTAAAGATAGGGCTTTGGGTCAGATTGCTTATTAATATACACATAAAAACCTATCATCTGCAAAAATAAATTCGATTCTATCTTGCTTGGTTCAATAGATATATATACTTATCCCTTTTAGTCGGTTAACCCCACCCACTTTGACGTAGAAATTGAACCGTTAACGATAGAACCTTAGATCAGCTTGTGGATTAATATACACATTAACACCTATCATCTTCAAAAACAAAATCGATTCTATCTTGCTTGGTTCAATAGATATGGATACTTATCCCTTTTAGTCGGTTAACCCCACCCACTTTGACGTAGAAATTGAACCGTTAAAGATAGAGCTTTGGATCAGCTTGCTTATTAATACACACATAAAAACCTATCATCTGCAAAAATAAATCCGATTCTATCTTGCTAGGTTCAATAGATATGTATACTTATCCCTTTTAGTCGGTTAACCCCACCCACTTTGACGTAGAAATTGAACCGTTAACGATAGAACCTTAGATCAGCTTGTGGATTAATATACACATAAAAACCTATCATCTTCAAAAACAAAATTGATTCTATCTTGCTTGGTTCAATAGATATGTACACTTATCCCTTTTATTCGGTTAACCCCACCCAGTATGACGTAGATATTGAACCGTTAGCGATAGAACCTTGAATCAGCTTGTGGATTAATATACACATAAAAACCTACCAACTGAAAAATAAATTCGATTCTATCTTGCTTGGTTCAATAGATATATATACTTATCCCTTTTAGTCGGTTAACCCCACCAACTATGACGTAAAAATTGAACCGTTAAAGATAGAGCTTTGGATCAGCTTGCTTATTAATATACACATAAAAACCTATCATCTGCAAAAATAAATTCGATTCTATCTTGCTAGGTTCAATAGATATGTATACTTATCCCTTTTAGTCGGTTAACCCCACCCACTTTGACGTAAAAATTGAACCGTTAACGATAGAACCTTAGATCAGCTTGTGGATTAATATACACATTAACACCTATCATCTCCAAAAACAAAATCGATTCTGTCTTGCTTGGTTCAATAGATATGGATACTTATCCCTTTTAGTCGGTTAACCCCACCCACCATGACGTAGAAATTGAACCGTTAACGATAGAACCTTGTACCAGCTTGTGGATTAATATACACATAAAAGCCTATCATCTGCAAATATAGATTCGATTCTATCTTGCTTGGTTCAATAGATATGGATACTTATCCCTTTTAGTCGGTTAACCCCACCCACTTTGACGTAGAAATTGAACCGTTAACGATAGAACCTTAGACCAGCTTGTGGATTAATATACACATTAACACCTATCATCTTCAAAAACAAAATCGATTATATCTTGCTTGGTTCAATAGATATATATACTTATCCCTTTTAGTCGGTTAACCCCACCCACTTTGACGAAGAAATTGAACCGTTAACGATAGAACCTTAGATCAGCTTGTGGCTTAATATACACATTAACACCTATCATCTTCAAAAACAAAATCGATTCTATCTTGCTTGGTTCAATAGATATGGATACTTATCCCTTTTAGTCAGTTAACCCCACCCACTTTGACGTAAAAATTGAACCGTTAACGATAGAACCTTGTATCAGCTTGTGGATTAATATACACATAAAAGCCTATCATCTTCAAAAACAAAATCGATTCTATCTTGCTTGGTTCAATAGATATGGATACTTATCCCTTTTAGTCAGTTAACCCCACCCACTTTGACGTAAAAATTGAACCGTTAACGATAGAACCTTGTGTCAGCTTGTGGATTAATATACACTAAAAGCCTATTATCTGCAAAAATAGATTCGATTCTATCTTGCTAGGTTCAATAGATATGTATACTTATCTTTTTTAGTCGGTTAACCCCACCCAGTATGACGTAGAAATTGAACCGTTAGCGATAGAACCTTGGATCAGCTTGTGGATTAATATACACATAAAAACCTACCATCTGCAAAAATAAATTCGATTCTATCTTGCTTGGTTCAATAGATATATATACTTATCCCTTTTAGTCGGTTAATCCCACCCACTTTGACGTAGAAATTGAACCGTTAACGATAGAACCTTAGATCAGCTTGTGGATTAATATACACATAAAAACCTATCATTTGCAAAAATAAAATCGATTCTATCTTGCTTGGTTCAATAGATATGGATACTTATCCCTTTTAGTCGGTTAACCCCACCCACTTTGACGTAGAAATTGAACCGTTAAAGATAGAGCTTTGGATCAGCTTGCATATTAATATACACATAAAAACCTATCATCTGCAAAAATAAATTCGATTCTATCTTGCTTGGTTCAATAGATATATATACTTATCCCTTTTAGTCGGTTAACCCCACCCACTTTGACGTAGAAATTGAACCGTTAACGATAGAACCTTAGATCAGCTTGTGGATTAATACACACATTAACACCTATCATCTTCAAAAACAAAATCGATTCTATCTTGCTTGGTTCAATAGATATGGATACTTATCCCTTTTAGTCGGTTAACCCCACCCACTTTGACGTAGAAATTGAACCGTTAACGATAGAACCTTAGATCAGCTTGTGGATTAATATACACATTAACACCTATCATCTCCAAAAACAAAATCGATTCTATCTTGCTTGGTTCAATAGATATGGATACTTTTCCCTTTTAGTCGGTTAACCCCACCCACCTTGACGTAGAAATTGAACCGTTAACGATAGAACCTTGTACCAGCTTGTGGATTAATATACACATAAAAGCCTATCATCTGCAAATATAGATTCGATTCTATCTTGCTTGGTTCAATAGATATGGATACTTATCCCTTTTAGTCGGTTAACCCCACCCACTTTGACGTAGAAATTGAACCGTTAACGATAGAAGCTTAGACCAGCTTGTGGATTAATATACACATTAACACCTATCATCTTCAAAAACAAAATCGATTATATCTTGCTTGGTTCAATAGATATATATACTTATCCCTTTTAGTCGGTTAACCCCACCCACTTTGACGAAGAAATTGAACCGTTAACGATAGAACCTTAGATCAGCTTGTGGCTTAATATACACATTAACACCTATCATCTTCAAAAACAAAATCGATTCTATCTTGCTTGGTTCAATAGATATGGATACTTATCCCTTTTAGTCGGTTAACCCCACCCACTTTGACGTAGAAATTGAACCGTTAACGATAGAACCTTGTATCAGCTTGTGGATTAATATACACATAAAAGCCTATCATCTGCAAAAATAGATTCGATTCTATCTTGCTAGGTTCAATAGATATGTATACTTATCCCTTTTCGTCGGTTAACCCCACCCACTATGACGTAGAAATTGAACCATAAAGACAGAGCCTTGGATCAGCTTGTGGATTAATATACACATAAAAACCTATCATCTTCAAAAACAAAATCGATTCTATCTTGCTTGGTTCAATAGATATGGATACTTATCCCTTTTAGTCGGTTAACCCCACCCACTTTGACATAGAAATTGAACCGTTAACGATAGAACCTTGGATCAGCTTGTGGATTAATATACACATAAAAACTTATCATATGCAAAAACAAAATCGATTATATCTTGCTTGGTTCAATAGATATGTACACTTATCCCTTTTATTCGGTTAACCCCACCCACAATAGATATGGATACTTTTCCCTTTTAGTCGGTTAACCCCACCCACTTTGATGTAAAAATTGAACCGTTAACGATAGAACCTTGAATCAGCTTGTGGATTAATATACACATAAAAACCTACCATCTGCAAAAATAAATTCGATTCCATCTTGCTTGGTTCAATAGATATATATACTTATCCCTTTTAGTCGGTTAACCCCACCCACTATGACGTAAAAATTGAACCGTTAAAGATAGAGCTTTGGATCAGCTTGCTTATTAATATACACATAAAAACCTATCATCTGCAAAAATAAATTCGATTCTATCTTGCTAGGTTCAATAGATATGTATACTTATCCCTTTTAGTCGGTTAACCCCACCCACTTTGACGTAGAAATTGAACCGTTAACGATAGAACCTTGAATCAGCTTGTGGATTAATATACACATAAAAACCTACCATCTGCAAAAATAAATTCGATTCCATCTTGCTTGGTTCAATAGATATATATACTTATCCCTTTTAGTCGGTTAACCCCACCCACTATGACGTAAAAATTGAACCGTTAAAGATAGAGCTTTGGATCAGCTTGCTTATTAATATACACATAAAAACCTATCATCTGCAAAAATAAATTCGATTCTATCTTGCTAGGTTCAATAGATATGTATACTTATCCCTTTTAGTCGGTTAACCCCACCCACTTTGACGTAGAAATTGAACCCTTAACGATAGAACCTTAGATCAGCTTGTGGATTAATATACACATAAAAATCTACCATCTGCAAAAATAAAATCGATTCTATCTTGCTTGGTTCAATAGATATGGATACTTATCCCTTTTAGTCGGTTAACCCCATCCACTTTGACGTAGAAATTGAACCGTTAAAGATAGAGCTTTGGATCAGCTTGCTTATTAATACACACATAAAAACCTATCATCTGCAAAAATAAATTCGATTGTATCTTGCTAGGTTCAATAGATATGTATACTTATCACTTTTAGTCGGTTAACCCCACCCACTTTGACGTAGAAATTGAACCGTTAACGATAGAACCTTAGATCAGCTTGTGGATTAATATACACATAAAAACCTATCATCTTCAAAAACAAAATTGATTCTATCTTGCTTGGTTCAATAGATATGTACACTTATCCCTTTTATTCGGTTAACCCCACCCAGTATGACGTAGAAATTGAACCGTTAGCGATAGAACCTTGAATCAGCTTGTGGATTAATATACACATAAAAACCTACCAACTGAAAAATAAATTCGATTCTATCTTGCTTGGTTCAATAGATATATATACTTATCCCTTTTAGTCGGTTAACCCCACCAACTATGACGTAAAAATTGAACCGTTAAAGATAGAGCTTTGGATCAGCTTGCTTATTAATATACACATAAAAACCTATCATCTGCAAAAATAAATTCGATTCTATCTTGCTAGGTTCAATAGATATGTATACTTATCCCTTTTAGTCGGTTAACCCCACCCACTTTGACGTAGAAATTGAACCGTTAACGATAGAACCTTAGATCAGCTTGTGGATTAATATACACATAAAAGCCTATCATCTGCAAACATAGATTCGATTCTATCTTGCTAGGTTCAATAGATATGTATACTTATCCCTTTTAGTCGGTTAACCCCACCCAGTATGACGTAGAAATTGAACCGTTAACGATAGAACCTTGTATCAGCTTGTGGATTAATATACACATAAAAGCCTATCATCTGCAAACATAGATTCGATTCTATCTTGCTAGGTTCAATAGATATGTATACTTATCCCTTTTAGTCGGTTAACCCCACCCACTTTGACGTAGAAATTGAACCGTTAGCGATAGAACCTTGAATCAGCTTGTGGATTAATATACACATAAAAACCTACCAACTGCAAAAATAAATTCGATTCTATCTTGCTTGGTTCAATAGATATATATACTTATCCCTTTTATTCGGTTAACCCCACCCAGTATGACGTAGAAATTGAACCGTTAGCGATAGAACCTTGAATCAGCTTGTGGATTAATATACACATAAAAACCTATCATCTTCAAAAATAAATTCGATTCTATCTTGCTAGGTTCAATAGATATGTATACTTATCCCTTTTAGTCGGTTAACCCCACCCACTTTGACGTAGAAATTGAACCGTTAACGATAGAACCTTAGATCAGCTTGTGGATTAATATACACATAAAAGCCTATCATCTGCAAACATAAATTCGATTCTATCTTGCTAGGTTCAATAGATATGTATACTTATCCCTTTTAGTCGGTTAACCCCACCCAGTATGACGTAGAAATTGAACCGTTAACGATAGAACCTTGTATCAGCTTGTGGATTAATATACACATAAAAGCCTATCATCTGCAAACATAGATTCGATTCTATCTTGCTAGGTTCAATAGATATGTATACTTATCCCTTTTAGTCGGTTAACCCCACCCACTTTGACGTAGAAATTGAACCGTTAACGATAGAACCTTGTATCAGCTTGCTTATTAATATACACATAAAAACCTATCATCTGCAAAAATAAATTCGATTCTATTTTGCTAGGTTCAATAGATATGTATACTTATCCCTTTTAGTCGGTTAACCCCACCCACTTTGACGTAGAAATTGAACCGTTAACGATAGAACCTTGTATCAGCTTATGGATTAATATACACATAAAAGCCTACCATCTGCAAAAATAGATTCGATTCTATCTTGCTAGGTTCAATAGATATATATACTTATCCCTTTTAGTCGGTTAACCCCACTTTGACGTAGAAATTGAACCGTTAACGATAGAACCTTAGATCAGCTTATGGATTAATATACACATAAAAGCCTACCATCTGCAAAAATAGATTCGATTCTATCTTGCTAGGTTAAATAGATATGTGTACTTATCCCTTTTAGTCGGTTAACCCCACCCAGTATGACGTAGATATTGAACCGTTAACGATAGAACCTTGTATCAGCTTGTGGATTAATATACACATAAAAGCCTATCATCTGCAAAAATAGATTCGATTCTATCTTGCTAGGTTCAATAGATATGTACACTTATCCCTTTTAGTCGGTTAACCCCACCCACTTTGACGTAGAAATTGAACCGTTAACGATAGATCCTTGTGTCAGCTTGTGGATTAATATACACATAAAAGCCTATCATCTGCAAAAATAGATTCGATTCTATGTTGCTAGGTTCAATAGATATGTATACTTATCCCTTTTAGTCGGTTAACCCCACCCACTTTGACGTAGAAATTGAACCGTTAACGATAGAACCTTGTATCAGCTTGCTTATTAATATACACATAAAAACCTATCATCTGCAAAAATAAATTCGATTCTCTCTTGCTAGGTTCAATAGATATGTATACTTATCCCTTTTTGTCGGTTAACCCCACTCACTTTGACGTAGAAATTGAACCGTTAACGATAGAACCTTAGATCAGCTTGCTTATTAATATACACATAAAAACCTATCATCTGCAAAAATAAATTCGATTCTATATTGCTAGGTTCAATAGATATGTATACTTATCCCTTTTAGTCGGTTAACCCCACCCACTTTGACGTAGAAATTGAACCGTTAACGATAGAACCTTGTATCAGCTTATGGATTAATATACACATAAAAGCCTACCATCTGCAAAAATAGATTCGATTCTATCTTGCTAGGTTCAATAGATATGTATACTTATCCCTTTTAGTCGGTTAACCCCACCCAGTATGACGTAGAAATTGAACCGTTAGCGATAGAACCTTGGATCAGCTTGTGGATTAATATACACATAAAAACCTACCATCTGCAAAAATAAATTCGATTCTATCTTGCTTGGTTCAATAGATATATATACTTATCCCTTTTAGTCGGTTAACCCCACTTTGACGTAGTAATTGAACCGTTAACGATAGAACCTTAGATCAGCTTGTGGATTAATATACACATTAACACCTATCATTTTCAAAAACAAAATCGATTCTATCTTGCTTGGTTCAATAGATATATATACTTATCCCTTTTAGTCGGTTAACCCCACCCACTTTGACGTAGAAATTGAACCGTTAACGATAGAACCTTAGATCAGCTTGTGGATTAATATACACATTAACACCTATCATCTTCAAAAACAAAATCGATTCTATCTTGCTTGGTTCAATAGATATGTATACTTATCCCTTCTAGTCGGTTAACCCCACCCACTATGACGTAAAAATTGAACCGTTAAAGATAGAGCTTTGGATCAGCTTGCTTATTAATATACACATAAAAACCTATCATCTGCAAAAATAAATTCGATTCTATCTTGCTAGGTTCAATAGATATGTATACTTATCCCTTTTAGTCGGTTAACCCCACCCACTTTGACGTAGAAATTGAACCGTTAACGATAGAACCTTGAATCAGCTTGTGGATTAATATACACATAAAAACCTACCATCTGCAAAAATAAATTCGATTCCATCTTGCTTCGTTCAATAGATATATATACTTATCCCTTTTAGTCGGTTAACCCCACCCACTATGACGTAAAAATTGAACCGTTAAAGATAGAGCTTTGGATCAGCTTGCTTATTAATATACACATAAAAACCTATCATCTGCAAAAATAAATTCGATTCTATCTTGCTAGGTTCAATAGATATGTATACTTATCCCTTTTAGTCGGTTAACCCCACTTTGACGTAGAAATTGAACCGTTAACGATAGAACCTTAGATCAGCTTGTGGATCAATATACACATTAACACCTATCATCTTCAAAAACAAAATCGATTCTATCTTACTTGGTTCAATAGATATATATACTTATCCCTTTTAGTCGGTTAACCCCACCCACTTTGACGTAGAAATTGAACCGTTAACGATAGAACCTTAGATCAGCTTGTGGATTAATATACACATTAACACCTATCATTTTCAAAAACAAAATCGATTCTATCTTGCTTGGTTCAATAGATATATATACTTATCCCTTTTAGTCGGTTAACCCCACCCACTTTGACGTAGAAATTGAACCGTTAACGATAGAACCTTAGATCAGCTTGTGGATTAATATACACATTAACACCTACCATCTGCAAAAATAAATTCGATTCCGTCTTGCTTGGTTCAATAGATATATATACTTATCCCTTTTAGTCGGTTAACCCCACCCACTATGACGTAAAAATTGAACCGTTAAAGATAGAGCTTTGGATCAGCTTGCTTATTAATATACACATAAAAACCTATCATATGCAAAAATAAATTCGATTCTATCTTGCTAGGTTCAATAGATATGTATACTTATCCCTTTTAGTCGGTTAACCCCACCCACTTTGACGTAGAAATTGAACCGTTAACGGTAGAACCTTGAATCAGCTTGTGGATTAATATACACATAAAAACCTACCATCTGCAAAAATAAATTCGATTCCATCTTGCTTGGTTCAATAGATATATATACTTATCCCTTTTAGTCGGTTAACCCCACCCACTATGACGTAAAAATTGAACCGTTAAAGATAGAGCTTTGGATCAGCTTGCTTATTAATATACACATAAAAACCTATCATCTGCAAAAATAAATTCGATTCTATCTTGCTAGGTTCAATAGATATGTATACTTATCCCTTTTAGTCGGTTAACCCCACCCACTTTGACGTAGAAATTGAACCCTTAACGATAGAACCTTAGATCAGCTTGTGGATTAATATACACATAAAAACCTACCATCTGCAAAAATAAAATCGATTCTATCTTGCTTGGTTCAATAGATATGGATACTTATCCCTTTTAGTCGGTTAACCCCATCCACTTTGACGTAGAAATTGAACCGTTAAAGATAGAGCTTTGGATCAGCTTGCTTATTAATACACACATAAAAACCTATCATCTGCAAAAATAAATTCGATTCCATCTTGCTTGGTTCAATAGATATATATACTTATCCCTTTTAGTCGGTTAACCCCACCCACTATGACGTAAAAATTGAACCGTTAAAGATAGAGCTTTGGATCAGCTTGCTTATTAATATACACATAAAAACCTACCAACTGCAAAAATAAATTCGATTCTATCTTGCTTGGTTCAATAGATATATATACTTATCCCTTTTATTCGGTTAACCCCACCCAGTATGACGTAGAAATTGAACCGTTAGCGATAGAACCTTGAATCAGCTTGTGGATTAATATACACATAAAAACCTATCATCTTCAAAAATAAATTCGATTCTATCTTGCTAGGTTCAATAGATATGTATACTTATCCCTTTTAGTCGGTTAACCCCACCCACTTTGACGTAGAAATTGAACCGTTAACGATAGAACCTTAGATCAGCTTGTGGATTAATATACACATAAAAGCCTATCATCTGCAAACATAAATTCGATTCTATCTTGCTAGGTTCAATAGATATGTATACTTATCCCTTTTAGTCGGTTAACCCCACCCAGTATGACGTAGAAATTGAACCGTTAACGATAGAACCTTGTATCAGCTTGTGGATTAATATACACATAAAAGCCTATCATCTGCAAACATAGATTCGATTCTATCTTGCTAGGTTCAATAGATATGTATACTTATCCCTTTTAGTCGGTTAACCCCACCCACTTTGACGTAGAAATTGAACCGTTAACGATAGAACCTTGTATCAGCTTGCTTATTAATATACACATAAAAACCTATCATCTGCAAAAATAAATTCGATTCTATTTTGCTAGGTTCAATAGATATGTATACTTATCCCTTTTAGTCGGTTAACCCCACCCACTTTGACGTAGAAATTGAACCGTTAACGATAGAACCTTGTATCAGCTTATGGATTAATATACACATAAAAGCCTACCATCTGCAAAAATAGATTCGATTCTATCTTGCTAGGTTCAATAGATATATATACTTATCCCTTTTAGTCGGTTAACCCCACCCACTATGACGTAAAAATTGAACCGTTAAAGATAGAGCTTTGGATCAGCTTGCTTATTAATATACACATAAAAACCTATCATCTGCAAAAATAAATTCGATTCTATCTTGCTAGGTTCAATAGATATGTATACTTATCCCTTTTAGTCGGTTAACCCCACTTTGACGTAGAAATTGAACCGTTAACGATAGAACCTTAGATCAGCTTGTGGATCAATATACACATTAACACCTATCATCTTCAAAAACAAAATCGATTCTATCTTACTTGGTTCAATAGATATATATACTTATCCCTTTTAGTCGGTTAACCCCACCCACTTTGACGTAGAAATTGAACCGTTAACGATAGAACCTTAGATCAGCTTGTGGATTAATATACACATTAACACCTATCATTTTCAAAAACAAAATCGATTCTATCTTGCTTGGTTCAATAGATATATATACTTATCCCTTTTAGTCGGTTAACCCCACCCACTTTGACGTAGAAATTGAACCGTTAACGATAGAACCTTAGATCAGCTTGTGGATTAATATACACATTAACACCTACCATCTGCAAAAATAAATTCGATTCCGTCTTGCTTGGTTCAATAGATATATATACTTATCCCTTTTAGTCGGTTAACCCCACCCACTATGACGTAAAAATTGAACCGTTAAAGATAGAGCTTTGGATCAGCTTGCTTATTAATATACACATAAAAACCTATCATATGCAAAAATAAATTCGATTCTATCTTGCTAGGTTCAATAGATATGTATACTTATCCCTTTTAGTCGGTTAACCCCACCCACTTTGACGTAGAAATTGAACCGTTAACGGTAGAACCTTGAATCAGCTTGTGGATTAATATACACATAAAAACCTACCATCTGCAAAAATAAATTCGATTCCATCTTGCTTGGTTCAATAGATATATATACTTATCCCTTTTAGTCGGTTAACCCCACCCACTATGACGTAAAAATTGAACCGTTAAAGATAGAGCTTTGGATCAGCTTGCTTATTAATATACACATAAAAACCTATCATCTGCAAAAATAAATTCGATTCTATCTTGCTAGGTTCAATAGATATGTATACTTATCCCTTTTAGTCGGTTAACCCCACCCACTTTGACGTAGAAATTGAACCCTTAACGATAGAACCTTAGATCAGCTTGTGGATTAATATACACATAAAAACCTACCATCTGCAAAAATAAAATCGATTCTATCTTGCTTGGTTCAATAGATATGGATACTTATCCCTTTTAGTCGGTTAACCCCATCCACTTTGACGTAGAAATTGAACCGTTAAAGATAGAGCTTTGGATCAGCTTGCTTATTAATACACACATAAAAACCTATCATCTGCAAAAATAAATTCGATTCCATCTTGCTTGGTTCAATAGATATATATACTTATCCCTTTTAGTCGGTTAACCCCACCCACTATGACGTAAAAATTGAACCGTTAAAGATAGAGCTTTGGATCAGCTTGCTTATTAATATACACATAAAAACCTACCAACTGCAAAAATAAATTCGATTCTATCTTGCTTGGTTCAATAGATATATATACTTATCCCTTTTATTCGGTTAACCCCACCCAGTATGACGTAGAAATTGAACCGTTAGCGATAGAACCTTGAATCAGCTTGTGGATTAATATACACATAAAAACCTATCATCTTCAAAAATAAATTCGATTCTATCTTGCTAGGTTCAATAGATATGTATACTTATCCCTTTTAGTCGGTTAACCCCACCCACTTTGACGTAGAAATTGAACCGTTAACGATAGAACCTTAGATCAGCTTGTGGATTAATATACACATAAAAGCCTATCATCTGCAAACATAAATTCGATTCTATCTTGCTAGGTTCAATAGATATGTATACTTATCCCTTTTAGTCGGTTAACCCCACCCAGTATGACGTAGAAATTGAACCGTTAACGATAGAACCTTGTATCAGCTTGTGGATTAATATACACATAAAAGCCTATCATCTGCAAACATAGATTCGATTCTATCTTGCTAGGTTCAATAGATATGTATACTTATCCCTTTTAGTCGGTTAACCCCACCCACTTTGACGTAGAAATTGAACCGTTAACGATAGAACCTTGTATCAGCTTGCTTATTAATATACACATAAAAACCTATCATCTGCAAAAATAAATTCGATTCTATTTTGCTAGGTTCAATAGATATGTATACTTATCCCTTTTAGTCGGTTAACCCCACCCACTTTGACGTAGAAATTGAACCGTTAACGATAGAACCTTGTATCAGCTTATGGATTAATATACACATAAAAGCCTACCATCTGCAAAAATAGATTCGATTCTATCTTGCTAGGTTCAATAGATATATATACTTATCCCTTTTAGTCGGTTAACCCCACTTTGACGTAGAAATTGAACCGTTAACGATAGAACCTTAGATCAGCTTATGGATTAATATACACATAAAAGCCTACCATCTGCAAAAATAGATTCGATTCTATCTTGCTAGGTTAAATAGATATGTGTACTTATCCCTTTTAGTCGGTTAACCCCACCCAGTATGACGTAGATATTGAACCGTTAACGATAGAACCTTGTATCAGCTTGTGGATTAATATACACATAAAAGCCTATCATCTGCAAAAATAGATTCGATTCTATCTTGCTAGGTTCAATAGATATGTACACTTATCCCTTTTAGTCGGTTAACCCCACCCACTTTGACGTAGAAATTGAACCGTTAACGATAGATCCTTGTATCAGCTTGTGGATTAATATACACATAAAAGCCTATCATCTGCAAAAATAGATTCGATTCTATGTTGCTAGGTTCAATAGATATGTATACTTATCCCTTTTAGTCGGTTAACCCCACCCACTTTGACGTAGAAATTGAACCGTTAACGATAGAACCTTGTATCAGCTTGCTTATTAATATACACATAAAAACCTATCATCTGCAAAAATAAATTCGATTCTCTCTTGCTAGGTTCAATAGATATGTATACTTATCCCTTTTTGTCGGTTAACCCCACTCACTTTGACGTAGAAATTGAACCGTTAACGATAGAACCTTAGATCAGCTTGCTTATTAATATACACATAAAAACCTATCATCTGCAAAAATAAATTCGATTCTATATTGCTAGGTTCAATAGATATGTATACTTATCCCTTTTAGTCGGTTAACCCCACCCACTTTGACGTAGAAATTGAACCGTTAACGATAGAACCTTGTATCAGCTTATGGATTAATATACACATAAAAGCCTACCATCTGCAAAAATAGATTCGATTCTATCTTGCTAGGTTCAATAGATATGTATACTTATCCCTTTTAGTCGGTTAACCCCACCCAGTATGACGTAGAAATTGAACCGTTAGCGATAGAACCTTGGATCAGCTTGTGGATTAATATACACATAAAAACCTACCATCTGCAAAAATAAATTCGATTCTATCTTGCTTGGTTCAATAGATATATATACTTATCCCTTTTAGTCGGTTAACCCCACTTTGACGTAGTAATTGAACCGTTAACGATAGAACCTTAGATCAGCTTGTGGATTAATATACACATTAACACCTATCATTTTCAAAAACAAAATCGATTCTATCTTGCTTGGTTCAATAGATATATATACTTATCCCTTTTAGTCGGTTAACCCCACCCACTTTGACGTAGAAATTGAACCGTTAACGATAGAACCTTAGATCAGCTTGTGGATTAATATACACATTAACACCTATCATCTTCAAAAACAAAATCGATTCTATCTTGCTTGGTTCAATAGATATGTATACTTATCCCTTCTAGTCGGTTAACCCCACCCACTATGACGTAAAAATTGAACCGTTAAAGATAGAGCTTTGGATCAGCTTGCTTATTAATATACACATAAAAACCTATCATCTGCAAAAATAAATTCGATTCTATCTTGCTAGGTTCAATAGATATGTATACTTATCCCTTTTAGTCGGTTAACCCCACCCACTTTGACGTAGAAATTGAACCGTTAACGATAGAACCTTGAATCAGCTTGTGGATTAATATACACATAAAAACCTACCATCTGCAAAAATAAATTCGATTCCATCTTGCTTCGTTCAATAGATATATATACTTATCCCTTTTAGTCGGTTAACCCCACCCACTATGACGTAAAAATTGAACCGTTAAAGATAGAGCTTTGGATCAGCTTGCTTATTAATATACACATAAAAACCTATCATCTGCAAAAATAAATTCGATTCTATCTTGCTAGGTTCAATAGATATGTATACTTATCCCTTTTAGTCGGTTAACCCCACTTTGACGTAGAAATTGAACCGTTAACGATAGAACCTTAGATCAGCTTGTGGATCAATATACACATTAACACCTATCATCTTCAAAAACAAAATCGATTCTATCTTACTTGGTTCAATAGATATATATACTTATCCCTTTTAGTCGGTTAACCCCACCCACTTTGACGTAGAAATTGAACCGTTAACGATAGAACCTTAGATCAGCTTGTGGATTAATATACACATTAACACCTATCATTTTCAAAAACAAAATCGATTCTATCTTGCTTGGTTCAATAGATATATATACTTATCCCTTTTAGTCGGTTAACCCCACCCACTTTGACGTAGAAATTGAACCGTTAACGATAGAACCTTAGATCAGCTTGTGGATTAATATACACATTAACACCTATCATCTGCAAAAATAAATTCGATTCCGTCTTGCTTGGTTCAATAGATATATATACTTATCCCTTTTAGTCGGTTAACCCCACCCACTATGACGTAAAAATTGAACCGTTAAAGATAGAGCTTTGGATCAGCTTGCTTATTAATATACACATAAAAACCTATCATATGCAAAAATAAATTCGATTCTATCTTGCTAGGTTCAATAGATATGTATACTTATCCCTTTTAGTCGGTTAACCCCACCCACTTTGACGTAGAAATTGAACCGTTAACGGTAGAACCTTGAATCAGCTTGTGGATTAATATACACATAAAAACCTACCATCTGCAAAAATAAATTCGATTCCATCTTGCTTGGTTCAATAGATATATATACTTATCCCTTTTAGTCGGTTAACCCCACCCACTATGACGTAAAAATTGAACCGTTAAAGATAGAGCTTTGGATCAGCTTGCTTATTAATATACACATAAAAACCTATCATCTGCAAAAATAAATTCGATTCTATCTTGCTAGGTTCAATAGATATGTATACTTATCCCTTTTAGTCGGTTAACCCCACCCACTTTGACGTAGAAATTGAACCCTTAACGATAGAACCTTAGATCAGCTTGTGGATTAATATACACATAAAAACCTACCATCTGCAAAAATAAAATCGATTCTATCTTGCTTGGTTCAATAGATATGGATACTTATCCCTTTTAGTCGGTTAACCCCATCCACTTTGACGTAGAAATTGAACCGTTAAAGATAGAGCTTTGGATCAGCTTGCTTATTAATACACACATAAAAACCTATCATCTGCAAAAATAAATTCGATTCTATCTTGCTAGGTTCAATAGATATGTATACTTATCCCTTTTAGTCGGTTAACCCCACCCACTTTGACGTAGAAATTGAACCGTTAACGATAGAACCTTAGATCAGCTTGTGGATTAATATACACATAAAAACCTATCATCTTCAAAAACAAAATTGATTCTATCTTGCTTGGTTCAATAGATATGTACACTTATCCCTTTTATTCGGTTAACCCCACCCAGTATGACGTAGAAATTGAACCGTTAGCGATAGAACCTTGAATCAGCTTGTGGATTAATATACACATAAAAACCTACCAACTGAAAAATAAATTCGATTCTATCTTGCTTGGTTCAATAGATATATATACTTATCCCTTTTATTCGGTTAACCCTACCAACTATGACGTAAAAATTGAACCGTTAAAGATAGAGCTTTGGATCAGCTTGCTTATTAATATACACATAAAAACCTATCATCTGCAAAAATTAATTCGATTCTATCTTGCTAGGTTCAATAGATATGTATAATTATCCCTTTTAGTCGGTTAACCCCACCCAGTATGACGTAGAAATTGAACCGTTAACGATAGAACCTTGTATCAGCTTGTGCATTAATATACACATAAAAGCCTATCATCTGCAAACATAGATTCGATTCTATCTTGCTAGGTTCAATAGATATGTATACTTATCCCTTTTAGTCGGTTAACCCCACCCACTTTGACGTAGAAATTGAACCGTTAGCGATAGAACCTTGAATCAGCTTGTGGATTAATATACACATAAAAACCTACCAACTGCAAAAATAAATTCGATTCTATCTTGCTTGGTTCAATAGATATATATACTTATCACTTTTATTCGGTTAACCCCACCCAGTATGACGTAGAAATTGAACCGTTAGCGATAGAACCTTGAATCAGCTTGTGGATTAGTATACACATAAAAACCTATCATCTTCAAAAATAAATTCGATTCTATCTTTCTAGGTTCAATAGATATGTATACTTATCCCTTTTAGTCGGTTAACCCCACCCACTTTGACGTAGAAATTGAACCGTTAACGATAGAACCTTAGATCAGCTTGTGGATTAATATACACATAAAAGCCTATCAACTGCAAACATAAATTCGATTCTATCTTGCTAGGTTCAATAGATATGTATACTTATCCCTTTTAGTCGGTTAACCCCACCCAGTATGACGTAGAAATTGAACCGTTAACGATAGAATCTTGTATCAGCTTGTGGATTAATATACACATAAAAGCCTATCATCTGCAAACATAGATTCGATTCTATCTTGCTAGGTTCAATAGATATGTATACTTATCCCTTTTAGTCGGTTAACCCCACCCACTTTGACGTAGAAATTGAACCGTTAACGATAGAACCTTGTATCAGCTTGCTTATTAATATACACATAAAAACCTATCATCTGCAAAAATAAATTCGATTCTATTTTGCTAGGTTCAATAGATATGTATACTTATCCCTTTTAGTCGGTTAACCCCACCCACTTTGACGTAGAAATTGAACCGTTAACGATAGAACCTTGTATCAGCTTATGGATTAATATACACATAAAAGCCTACCATCTGCAAAAATAGATTCGATTCTATCTTGCTAGGTTCAATAGATATATATACTTATCCCTTTTAGTCGGTTAACCCCACTTTGACGTAGAAATTGAACCGTTAACGATAGAACCTTAGATCAGCTTATGGATTAATATACACATAAAAGCCTACCATCTGCAAAAATAGATTCGATTCTATCTTGCTAGGTTAAATAGATATGTGTACTTATCCCTTTTAGTCGGTTAACCCCACCCAGTATGACGTAGATATTGAACCGTTAACGATAGAACCTTGTATCAGCTTGTGGATTAATATACACATAAAAGCCTATCATCTGCAAAAATAGATTCGATTCTATCTTGCTAGGTTCAATAGATATGTACACTTATCCCTTTTAGTCGGTTAACCCCACCCACTTTGACGTAGAAATTGAACCGTTAACGATAGATCCTTGTATCAGCTTGTGAATTAATATACACATAAAAGCCTATCATCTGCAAAAATAGATTCGATTCTATGTTGCTAGGTTCAATAGATATGTATACTTATCCCTTTTAGTCGGTTAACCCCACCCACTTTGACGTAGAAATTGAACCGTTAACGATAGAACCTTGTATCAGCTTGCTTATTAATATACACATAAAAACCTATCATCTGCAAAAATAAATTCGATTCTATCTTGCTAGGTTCAATAGATATGTATACTTATCCCTTTTTGTCGGTTAACCCCACTCACTTTGACGTAGAAATTGAACCGTTAACGATAGAACCTTAGATCAGCTTGCTTATTAATATACACATAAAAACCTATCATCTGCAAAAATAAATTCGATTCTATCTTGCTATGTTCAATAGATATGTATACTTATCCCTTTTAGTCGGTTAACCCCACCCACTTTGACGTAGAAATTGAACCGTTAACGATAGAACCTTGTATCAGCTTATGGATTAATATACACATAAAAGCCTACCATCTGCAAAAATAGATTCGATTCTATCTTGCTAGGTTCAATAGATATGTATACTTATCCCTTTTAGTCGGTTAACCCCACCCAGTATGACGTAGAAATTGAACCGTTAGCGATAGAACCTTGGATCAGCTTGTGGATTAATATACACATAAAAACCTACCATCTGCAAAAATAAATTCGATTCTATCTTGCTTGGTTCAATAGATATATATACTTATCCCTTTTAGTCGGTTAACCCCACTTTGACGTAGTAATTGAACCGTTAACGATAGAACCTTAGATCAGCTTGTGGATTAATATACACATTAACACCTATCATTTTCAAAAACAAAATCGATTCTATCTTGCTTGGTTCAATAGATATATATACTTATCCCTTTTAGTCGGTTAACCCCACCCACTTTGACGTAGAAATTGAACCGTTAACGATAGAACCTTAGATCAGCTTGTGGATTAATATACACATTAACACCTATCATCTTCAAAAACAAAATCGATTCTATCTTGCTTGGTTCAATAGATATGTATACTTATCCCTTCTAGTCGGTTAACCCCACCTACTTTGACGTAGAAATTGAACCGTTAACGATAGAACCTTGTATCAGCTTGTGGATTAATATACACATAAAAGCCTACCATCTGCAAAAATAGATTCGATTCTATCTTGCTAGGTTCAATAGATATGTATACTTATCCCTTTTAGTCGGTTAACCCCACCCAGTATGACGTAGAAATTGAACCGTTAGCGATAGAACCTTGGATCAGCTTGTGGATTAATATACACATAAAAACCTACCATCTGCAAAAATAAATTCGATTCTATCTTGCTTGGTTCAATAGATATATATACTTATCCCTTTTAGTCGGTTAACCCCACTTTGACGTAGAAATTGAACCGTTAACGATAGAACCTTAGATCAGCTTGTGGATTAATATACACATTAACACCTATCATCTTCAAAAACAAAATCGATTCTATCTTACTTGGTTCAATAGATATATATACTTATCCCTTTTAGTCGGTTAACCCCACCCACTTTGACGTAGAAATTGAACCGTTAACGATAGAACCTTAGATCAGCTTGTGGATTAATATACACATTAACACCTATCATCTTCAAAAACAAAATCGATTATATCTTGCTTGGTTCAATAGATATGAACACTTTTCCCTTTTAGTCGGTTAACCTCATCCACTTTGACGTAGAAATTGAACCGTTAACGATAGAACCTTGGATCAGCTTGTGGATTAATATACACATAAAAACCTACCATCTGCAAAAATAAATTCGATTCTATCTTGCTTGCTTCAATAGATATATATACTTATCCCTTTTAGTCGGTTAACCCCACTTTGACGTAGAAATTGAACCGTTAACGATAGAACCTTAGATCAGATTGTGGATTAATATACACATTAACACCTGTCATCTTCAAAAACAAAATCGATTCTATCTTACTTGTTTCAATAGATATATATACTTATCCCTTTTAGTCGGTTAACCCCACCCACTTTGACGTAGAAATGGAACCGTTAACGATAGAACCTTAGATCAGCTTGTGGATTAATATACACATTAACACCTATCATCTTCACAAACAAAATCGATTCTATCTTGCTTGGTTCAATAGATGTGGATACTTATCCCTTTTAGGCGGTTAACCCCACCCACTTTGACGTAGAAATTGAACCGTTAACGATAGAGCCTTGTATCAGCTTGTGGATTAATATACACATAAAAGCCTATCATCTGCAAATATAGATTCGATTCTGTATTGCTTGGTTCAATAGATATGGATACTTACCCCTTTTAGTCGGTTAACCCCACCCACTTTGACGTAGAAATTGAACCGTTAACGATAGAACCTTAGACCAGCTTGTGGATTAATATACACATTAACACCTATCACCTTCAAAAACAAAATCGAGTCTATCTTGCTTGGTTCAATAGATATATATACTTATCCCTTTTAGTCGGTTAACCCCACCCACTTTGACGTAGAAATTGAACCGTTAACGATAGAACCTTAGACGAGCTTGTGGATTAATATACACATTAACACCTATCATCTTCAAAAACAAAATCGATTGTATCTTGCTTGGTTCAATAGATATGTATACTTATCCCTTCTAGTCGGTTAACCCCACCTACTTTGACGTAGAAATTGAACCGTTAACGATAGAACCTTGTATCAGCTTGTGGATTAATATACACATAAAAGCCTACCATCTGCAAAAATAGATTCGATTCTATCTTGCTAGGTTCAATAGATATGTATACTTATCCCTTTTAGTCGGTTAACCCCACCCAGTATGACGTAGAAATTGAACCGTTAGCGATAGAACCTTGGATCAGCTTGTGGATTAATATACACATAAAAACCTACCATCTGCAAAAATAAATTCGATTCTATCTTGCTTGGTTCAATAGATATATATACTTATCCCTTTTAGTCGGTTAACCCCACTTTGACGTAGAAATTGAACCGTTAACGATAGAACCTTAGATCAGCTTGTGGATTAATATACACATTAACACCTATCATCTTCAAAAACAAAATCGATTCTATCTTACTTGGTTCAATAGATATATATACTTATCCCTTTTAGTCGGTTAACCCCACCCACTTTGACGTAGAAATTGAACCGTTAACGATAGAACCTTAGATCAGCTTGTGGATTAATATACACATTAACACCTATCATCTTCAAAAACAAAATCGATTATATCTTGCTTGGTTCAATAGATATGAACACTTTTCCCTTTTAGTCGGTTAACCTCATCCACTTTGACGTAGAAATTGAACCGTTAACGATAGAACCTTGGATCAGCTTGTGGATTAATATACACATAAAAACCTACCATCTGCAAAAATAAATTCGATTCTATCTTGCTTGGTTCAATAGATATATATACTTATCCCTTTTAGTCGGTTAACCCCACTTTGACGTAGAAATTGAACCGTTAACGATAGAACCTTAGATCAGATTGTGGATTAATATACACATTAACACCTGTCATCTTCAAAAACAAAATCGATTCTATCTTACTTGTTTCAATAGATATATATACTTATCCCTTTTAGTCGGTTAACCCCACCCACTTTGACGTAGAAATGGAACCGTTAACGATAGAACCTTAGATCAGCTTGTGGATTAATATACACATTAACACCTATCATCTTCACAAACAAAATCGATTCTATCTTGCTTGGTTCAATAGATGTGGATACTTATCCCTTTTAGGCGGTTAACCCCACCCACTTTGACGTAGAAATTGAACCGTTAACGATAGAGCCTTGTATCAGCTTGTGGATTAATATACACATAAAAGCCTATCATCTGCAAATATAGATTCGATTCTGTATTGCTTGGTTCAATAGATATGGATACTTACCCCTTTTAGTCGGTTAACCCCACCCACTTTGACGTAGAAATTGAACCGTTAACGATAGAACCTTAGACCAGCTTGTGGATTAATATACACATTAACACCTATCACCTTCAAAAACAAAATCGAGTCTATCTTGCTTGGTTCAATAGATATATATACTTATCCCTTTTAGTCGGTTAACCCCACCCACTTTGACGTAGAAATTGAACCGTTAACGATAGAACCTTAGACGAGCTTGTGGATTAATATACACATTAACACCTATCATCTTCAAAAACAAAATCGATTGTATCTTGCTTGGTTCAATACATATGGATACTTATCCCTTCTAGTCGGTTAACCCCACCCACTTTGACGTAGAAATTGAACCGTTAACGATAGAACCTTGTATCAGCTTGTGGATTAATATACACATAAAAGCCTATCATCTGAAAAATAGATTCGATTCTATCTTGCTAGGTTCAATAGATATGGATACTTATCCCTTTTAGTCGGTTAACCCCACCCACTTTGACGTAGAAATTGAACCGTTAACGATAGAACCTTGTATCAGCTTGTAGATTAATATACACATAAAAGCCTATCATCTGCAAAAATATATTCGATTCTATCTTGCTAGGTTCAATAGATATGTATACTTATCCCTTTTCGTCGGTTAACCCCACCCACTATGACATAGAAATTGAACCATAAAGACAGAGCCTTGGATCAGCTTCTGGATTAATATACACATAAAAACCTATCATCTTCAAAAAAAAATCGATTCTATCTTGCTTGGTTCAATAGATATGGATACTTATCCCTTTTAGTCGGGTAACCCCACCCACTTTGACATAGAAATTGAACCGTTAAAGATAGAACCTTGGATCAGCTTGTGGATTAATATACACATAAAAACTTATCATATGAAAAAACAAAATCGATTCTATCTTGCTTGGTTCAATAGATATGTACACTTATCCCTTTTAGCCGGTTAACCCCACCCACAATAGATATGGACACTTTTCCCTTTTAGTCAGTTAACCCCATCCACTTTGACGTAGAAATTGAACCGTTACCGATAGAACCTTGTATCAGCTTGTGGATTAATATACACATAAAAACCTATCATCTGCAAAAATAAATTCGATTCTATCTTGCTTGGTTCAATAGATATGTATACTTATCCCTTTTAGTCGGTTAACCCCACCCAGTATGACGTAGAAATTGAACCGTTAGCGATAGAACCTTGGATCAGCTTGTGGATTAATATACACATAAAAACCTACCATCTGCAAAAATAAATTCGATTATATCTTGCTTGGTTCAATAGATATATATACTTATCCCTTTAGTCGGTTAACCCCACCCACTATGACGTAGAAATTGAACCGTTAGCGATAGGAACTTGGATCACCTTGTGGATTAATATACACATAAACGCCTATCATCTGCAAAAACAAAATCGATTCTATCTTGCTTGGTTCAATAGATATGGATACTTATCCCTTTTAGTCGGTTAACCCCACCCACTTTGGCGTAGAAATTGAGCCGTTAACAATAGAACCTTGGATTAGCTTGTGGATTAATATACACATAAAAACCTATCATATGCAAAAAAAAATCGATTCTATCTTGCTTGGTTCAAGAGATATGTACACTTATCCCTTTTAGTCGGTTAACCCCACACACAATTGATATGGACACTTTTCCCTTTTAGTCGGTTAACCCCATCCACTTTGAAGTAGAAATTGAACCGTTAATGGTAGAACCTTGGATCAGCTTGTGGATTAATATACACATAAACACCTATCATCTTCAAAAACAAAATCGATTCTATCTTGCTTGGTTCAATAGATATGTACACTTATCCCTTTTAGTCGGTTAACCCCACACACAATTGATATGGACACTTTTCCCTTTTAGTCGGTTAACCCCATCCACTTTGAAGTAGAAATTGAATCGTTAACGGTAAAACCTTGGATCAGCTTGTGGATTAATATACACATAAACACCTATCATCTTCAAAAACAAAATCGATTCCATCTTGCTTGGTTCAATAGATATGGATACTTATCCCTTTTATTCGATTAACCCCACTCACTTTGACGTAGAAATTGAGCCGTTAGCGATAGAACCTTCGATCAGCTTGTGGATTAATATACACATAAAAAACTATCATATGCAAAAAAAAATCGATTCTATCTTGCTTGGTTCAATAGATATGTACACTTATCCCTTTTAGTCGGTTAACCCCACACACAATTGATATGGACACTTTTCCCTTTTAGTCGGTTAACCCCATCCACTTTGAAGTAGAAATTGAACCGTTAACGGTAGAACCTTGGATCAGCTTGAGGATTAATATACACATAACACCTATCATCTTCAAAACAAAATCGATTCTATCTTGCTTGGTTCAATAGATATGGATACTTATCCCTTTTAGTCGGTTAACCCCACCCACTATAACGTAGAAATTGAACCGTTAACGATAGAACCTTAGGTCAGCTTGTGGATTAATACACACATAAAAACCTATCATCTTCAAAAACAAAATCGATTCTATCTTGCTTGGTTCAATAGATATGGATACTTATCCCTTTTAGTCGGTTAACCCCACCCACTTTGACGTAGAAATTGAACCGTTAACGATAGAACCTTGTACCAGCTTGTGGATTAATATACACATAAAAGCCTATCATCTGCAAATATAGATTCGATTCTATCTTGCTTGGTTCAATAGATATGGATACTTATCCCTTTTAGTCGGTTAACCCCACCCACTTTGACGTAGAAATTGAACCGTTAACGATAGAACCTTACACCAGCTTGTGGATTAATACACACATTAACACCTATCATCTTCAAAAACAAAATCGATTATATCTTGCTTGGTTCAATAGATATATATACTTATCCCTTTTAGTCGGTTAACCCCACCCACTTTGACGAAGAAATTGAACCGTTAACGATAGAACCTTAGATCAGCTTGTGGCTTAATATACACATTAACACCTATCATCTTCAAAAACAAAATCGATTCTATCTTGCTTGGTTCAATAGATATGGATACTTATCCCTTTTAGTCGGTTAACCCCACCCACTTTGACGTAAAAATTGAACCGTTAACGATAGAACCTTGTATCAGCTTGTGGATTAATATACACATAAAAGCCTATCATCTGCAAAAATAGATTCAATTCTATCTTGCTAGGTTCAATAGATATGGATACTTATCCCTTTTAGTCGGTTAACCCCACCCACTTTGACGTAGAAATTGAACCGTTAACGATAGAACCTTGTATCAGCTTGTGGATTAATATACACATAAAAGCCTATCATCTGCAAAAATAGATTCGATTCTATCTTGCTAGGTTCAATAGATGTGTATACTTATCCCTTTTCGTCGGTTAACCCCACCCACTATGACGTAGAAATTGAACCATAAAGACAGAGCCTTGGATCAGCTTGTGGATTAATATACACATAAAAGCCTATCATCTGCAAAAATAGATTCGATTCTATCTTGCTAGGTTCAATAGATATGGATACTTATCCCTTTTAGTCGGTTAACCCCACCCACTTTGACGTAGAAATTGAACCGTTAACGATAGAACCTTGTATCAGCATGTGGATTAATATACACATAAAAGCCTATCATCTGCAAAAATAGATTCGATTCTATCTTGCTAGGTTCAATAGATATGGATACTTATCCCTTTTAGTCGGTTAACCCCACCCACTTTGACGTAGAAATTGAACCGTTAACGATAGAACCTTGTATCAGCTTGTGGATTAATATACACATAAAAGCCTATCATCTGCAAAAATAGATTCGATTCCATCTTGCTTGGTTCAATAGATATGGATACTTATCCCTTTTAGTCGGTTAACCCCACCCACTTTGACATAGAAATTTAACCGTTAACGATAGAACCTTGGATCAGCTTGTGGATTAATATACACATAAAAACTTATCATATGCAAAAACAAAATCGATTATATCTTGCTTGGTTCAATATATATGTACACTTATCCCTTTTATTCGGTTAACCCCACCCACAATAGATATGGACACTTTTCCCTTTTAGTCAGTTAACCCCACCCAGTATGACGTAGAAATTGAACCGTTAAAGATAGAGCTTTGGATCAGCTTGTCGATTAATATACACATAAAAACCTATCATCTTCAAAAACAAAATCGATTCTACCTTGCTTGGTTCAATAGATATGGATACTTATCCCTTTTAGTCGGTTAACCCCACCCACTTTGACGTAGAAATTGAACCGTTAACGATAGAACCTTAGACCAGCTTGTGGATTAATATACACATAAAAACCTATCATCTTCAAAAACAAAATCGATTCTATCTTGCTTGGTTCAATAGATATGGATACTTATCCCTTTTAGTCGGTTAACCCCACCCACTTTGACATAGAAATTGAACGGTTAACCATAGAACCTTGGATCAGCTTGTGGCTTAATATACACATTAACACCTATCATCTTCAAAACCAAAATCGATTCTATCTTGCTTGGTTCAATAGATATGGATACTTATCCCTTTTAGTCGGTTAACCCCACCCACTTTGACGTAAAAATTGAACCGTTATCGATAGAACCTTGTATCAGCTTGTGGATTAATATACACATAAAAGCCTATCATCTGCAAAAATAGATTCTATTCTATCTTGCTAGGTTCAATAGATATGGATACTTATCCCTTTTAGTCGGTTAACCCCACCCATTTTGACATAGAAATTGAACCGTTAACGATAGATCCTTGGATCAGCTTGTGGATTAATATACACATAAAAACCTATCATCTTCAAAAACAAAATCGATTCTATCTTGCTTGGTTCAATAGATATGGATACTTATCCCTTTTAGTCGGTTAACCCCACCCACTTTGACGTAAAAATTGAACCGTTAACGATAGAACCTTGAATCAGCTTGCTTATTAATACACACATAAAAACCTATCATCTGCAAAAATAAATTCGATTCTATCTTGCTAGGTTCAATAGATATGTATACTTATCCCTTTTAGTCGGTTAACCCCACCCACTTTGACGTAGAAATTGAACCGTTAACGATAGAACCTTGAATCAGCCTGTGGATTAATATACACATAAAAACCTACCATCTGCAAAAATAAATTCGATTCCATCTTGCTTGGTTCAATAGATATATATACTTATCCCTTTTAGTCGGTCAACCCCACCCACTATGACGAAAAAATTGAACCGTTAAAGATAGAGCTTTGGATCAGCTTGCTTATTAATATACACATAAAAACCTATCATCTGCAAAAATAAATTCGATTCTATCTTGCTAGGATCAATAGATATGTATACTTATCCCTTTTAGTCGGTTAACCCCACCCACTTTGACGTAGAAATTGAACCCTTAACGATAGAACCTTAGATCAGCTTGTGGATTAATATACACATAAAAACCTACCATCTGCAAAAATAAAACCGATTCTATCTTGCTTGGTTCAATAGATATGGATACTTATCCCTTTTAGTCGGTTAACCCCACCCACTTTGACGTAGAAATTGAACCGTTAAAGATAGAGCTTTGGGTAAGCTTGCTTATTAATACACACATAAAAACCTATCATCTGCAAAAATAAATTCGATCCTACCTTGCTAGGTTCAATAGATATGTATACTTATCCCTTTTAGTCGGTTAACCCCACCCACTTTGACGTAGAAATTGAACCGTTAACGATAGAACTTTAGATCAGCTTGTGGATTAATATACACATAAAAACCTATCATCTTCAAAAACAAAATCGATTCTATCTTGCTTGGTTCAATAGATATGTACACTTATCCCTTTTATTCGGTTAACCCCACCCAGTATGACGTAGAAATTGAACCGTTAGCGATAGAACCTTGAATCAGCTTGTGGATTAATATACACATAAAAACCTACCAACTGCAAAAATAAATTCGATTCTATCTTGCTTGGTTCAATAGATATATATACTTATCCCTTTTAGTCGGTTAACCCCACCCACTATGACGTAAAAATCGAACCGTTAAAGATAGAGCTTTGGATCAGCTTGCTTATTAATATACGCATAAAAACCTATAATCTGCAAAAATAAATTCGATTCTATCTTGCTAGGTTCAATAGATATGTATACTTATCCCTTTTAGTCGGTTAACCCCACCCACTTTGACGTAGAAATTGAACCGTTAACGATAGAACCTTAAATCAGCTTGTGGATTAATATACACATAAAAGCCTATCATCTGCAAAAATAGATTCGATTCTATCTTGCTAGGTTCAATAGATATGTATACTTATCCCTTTTAGTCGGTTAACCCCACCCAGTATGACGTAGAAATTGAACCGTTAACGATAGAACCTTGTATCAGTTTGTGGATTAATATACACATAAAAACCTATCATCTGCAAAAATAGATTCCATTCTATCTTGCTAGGTTCAATAGATATGTATACTTATCCCTTTTAGTCGGTTAACCCCACCCACTTTGACGGAGAAATTGAACCGTTAACGATAGAACCTTGTATCAGCTTGCTTATTAATATACACATAAAAACCTATCATCTGCAAAAATAAATTCGATTCTATCTAGCTAGGTTCAATAGATATGTATACTTATCCCTTTTAGTCGGTTAACCCCACCCACTTTGACGTAGAAATTGAACCGTTAACGATAGAACCTTGTATCAGCTTATGGATTAATATACACATAAAAGCCTACCATCTGCAAAAATAAATTCGATTCTATCTTGCTAGGTTCAATAGATATATATACTTATCCCTTTTAGTCGGTTAACCCCACTTTGACGTAGAAATTGAACCGTTAACGATAGAACCTTAGATCAGCTTATGGATTAATATACACATAAAAGCCTACCATCTGCAAATATAGATTCGATTCTATCTTGCTAGGTTAAATAGATATGTATACTTATCCCATTTAGTCGGTTAACCCCACCCAGTATGACGTAGTAATTGAACCGTTAACGATAGAACCTTGTATCAGCTTGTGGATTAATATACACATAAAAGCCTATCATCTGCAAAAATAGATTTAACCCCACCCACTTTGACGTAGAAATTGAACCGTTAACGATATAACCTTGTATCAGCTTGCTTATTAATATACACATAAAAACCTATCATCTGCAAAAATAAATTCGATTCTATTTTGCTAGGTTCAATAGATATGTATACTTATCCCTTTTTGTCGGTTAACCCCACCCACTTTGACGTAGAAATTGAACCGTTAACGATAGAACCTTAGATCAGCTTGCTTATTAATATACACATAAAAACCTATCATCTGCAAAAATAAATTCGATTCTATCTTGCTAGGTTCAATAGATATGTATACTTATCCCTTTTAGTCGGTTAACCCCACCCACTTTGACGTAGAAATTGAACCGTTAACGATAGAACCTTGTATCAGCTTATGGATTAATATACACATAAAAGCCTACCATCTGCAAAAATAGATTCGATTCTATCTTGCTAGGTTCAATAGATATGTATACTTATCCCTTTTAGTCGGTTAACCCCACCCAGTATGACGTAGAAATTGAACCGTTAACGATAGAACCTTGAATCAGCCTGTGGATTAATATACACATAAAAACCTACCATCTGCAAAAATAAATTCGATTCCATCTTGCTTGGTTCAATAGATATATATACTTATCCCTTTTAGTCGGTTAATCCCACCCACTATGACGTAAAAATTGAACCGTTAAAGATAGAGCTTTGGATCAGCTTGCTTATTAATATACACATAAAAACCTATCATCTGCAAAAATAAATTCGATTACATTTTGCTAGGTTCAATAGATATGTATACTTATCCCTTTTTGTCGGTTAACCCCACCCACTTTGACGTAGAAATTGAACCGTTAACGATAGAACCTTAGATCAGCTTGCTTATTAATATACACATAAAAACCTATCATCTGCAAAAATAAATTCGATTCTATCTTGCTAGGTTCAATAGATATGTATACTTATCCCTTTTAGTCGGTTAACCCCACCCACTTTGACGTAGAAAATGAAACGTTAACGATAGAACCTTGTATCAGCTTATGGATTAATATACACATAAAAGCCTACCATCTGCAAAAATAGATTCGATTCTATCTTGCTAGGTTCAATAGATATGTATACTTATCCCTTTTAGTCGGTTAACCCCACCCAGTATGACGTAGAAATTGAACCGTTAGCGATAGAACCTTGGATCAGCTTGTGGATTAATATACACATAAAAACCTACCATCTGCAAAAATAAATTCGATTCTATCTTGCTTGGTTCAATAGATATATATACTTATCCCTTTTAGTCGGTTAACCCACTTTGACATAGAAATTGAACCGTTAACGATAGAACCTTAGATCAGCTTGTGGATTAATATACACATTAACACCTATCATTTTCAAAAACAAAATCGATTCTATCTTGCTTGGTTCAATAGATATATATACTTATCCCTTTTAGTCGGTTAACCCCACCCACTTTGACGTAGAAATTGAACCGTTAACGATAGAACCTTAGATCAGCTTGTGGATTAATATACACATTAACACCTATCATCTTCAAAAACAAAATCGATTCTATCTTGCTTGGTTCAATAGATATGTATACTTATCCCTTCTAGTCGGTTAACCCCACCCACTTTGACGTAGAAATTGAACCGTTAACGATAGAACCTTGTATCAGCTTGTGGATTAATATACACATAAAAGCCTACCATCTGCAAAAATAGATTCGATTCTATCTTGCTAGGTTCAATAGATATGTATACTTATCCCTGTTAGTCGGTTAACCCCACCCAGTATGACGTAGAAATTGAACCGTTAGCGATAGAACCTTGGTTCAGCTTGTGGAATAATATACACATAAAAACCTACCATCTGCAAAAATAAATTCGATTATATCTTGCTTGGTTCACTAGATATGAACACGTTTCCCTTTTAGTCGGTTAACCCCATCCACTTTGACGTAGAAATTGAACCGTTAACGATAGAACCTTGGATCAGCTTGTGGATTAATATACACATAAAAACCTACCATCTGCAAAAATAAATTCGATTCTATCTTGCTTGGTTCAATAGATATATATACTTATCCCTTTTAGTCGGTTAACCCCACTTTGACGTAGAAATTGAACCGTTAACGATAGAACCTTAGATCAGCTTGTGGATTAATATACACATTAACACCTATCATCGTCAAAAACAAAATCGATTCTATCTTACTTGGTTCAATAGATATATATACTTATCCCTTTTAGTCGGTTAACCCCACCCACTTTGACGTAGAAATTGAACCGTTAACGATAGAACCTTAAGTCAGCTTGTGGATTAATATACACATTAACACCTATCATCTTCAAAAACAAAATCGATTCTATCTTGCTTGGTTCAATAGATATGGATACTTATCCCTTTTAGTCGGTTAACCCCACCCACTTTGACGTAGAAATTGAACCGTTAACGATAGAGCCTTGTATCAGCTTGTGGATTAATATACACATAAAAGCCTATCATCTGCAAATATAGATTCGATTCTATCTTGCTTGGTTCAATAGATATGGATACTTATCCCTTTTAGTCGGTTAACCCCACCCACTTTGACGTAGAAATTGAACCGTTAACGATAGAACCTTAGACCAGCTTGTGGATTAATACACACATCAACACCTATCACCTTCAAAAACCAAAATCGAGTCTATCTTGCTTGGTTCAATAGATATATATACTTATCCCTTTTAGTCGGTTAACCCCACCCACTTTGACGTAAAAATTGAACCGTTAACGATAGAACCTTGTATCAGCTTGTGGATTAATATACACATAAAAGCCTATCATCTGCAAAAATAGATTCGATTCTATCTTGCTAGGTTCAATAGATATGTATACTTATCCCTTTTCGTCGGTTAACCCCACCCACTATGACGTAGAAATTGAACCATAAAGACAGAGCCTTGGATAAGCTTGTGGATTAATATACACATAAAAACCTATCATCTTCAAAAACAAAATCGATTCTATCTTGCTTGGTTCAATAGATATGGATACTTATCCCTTTTAGTCGGTTAACATCACCCCACTTTGACATAGAAATTGAACCGTTAACGATAGAACCTTGGATCAGCTTGTGGATTAATATACACATAAAAACTTATCATATGCAAAAACAAAATCGATTATATCTTGCTTGGTTCAATAGATATGTACACTTATCCCTTTTATTCGGTTAACCCCACCCACAATAGATATGGACACTTTTCCCTTTTAGTCAGTTAACCCCACCCAGTATGACGTAGAAATTGAACCGTTAAAGATAGAGCTTTGGATCAGCTTGTGGATTAATATACACATAAAAACCTATCATCTTCAAAAAAAAAATCGATTCTATCTTGCTTGGTTCAATAGATATGGATACTTATCCCTTTTAGTCGGTTAACCCCACCCACTTTGACGTAGAAATTGAACCGTTAACGATAGAACCTTGTATCAGCTTGCTTATTAATATACACATAAAAACCTATCATCTGCAAAAATAATTTCGATTCTATTTTGCTAGGTTCAATAGATATGTATACTTATCCCTTTTTGTCGGTTAACCCCACCCACTTTGACGTAGAAATTGAACCGTTAACGATAGAACCTTAGATCAGCTTGCTTATTAATATACACATAAAAGCCTATCATCTGCAAAAATAGATTCGATGCTATCTTGCTAGGTTCAATAGATATGTATACTTATCCCTTTTAGTCGGTTAACCCCACCCACTTTGACGTAGAAATTGAACCGTTAACGATAGAACCTTGTATCAGCTTGTGGATTAATATACACATAAAAGCCTATCATCTGCAAAAATAGATTCGATTCTATGTTGCTGGGTTCAATAGATATGTATACTTATCCCTTTTAGTCGGTTAACCCCACCCACTTTGACGTAGAAATTGAACCGTTAACGATAGAACCTTGTATCAGCTTGCTTATTAATGTACACATAAAAACCTATCATCTGCAAAAAATAAATTCGATTCCATCTTGCTTGGTTCAATAGATATATATACTTATCCCTTTTAGTCGGTTAACCCCACCCACTATGACGTAAAAATTGAACCGTTAAAGATAGAGCTTTGGATCAGCTTGCTTATTAATATACACATATAAACCTATCATCTGCAAAAATAAATTCGATTCTATCTTGCTAGGTTCAATAGATATGTATACTTATCCCTTTTAGTCGGTTAACCCCACCCACTTTGACGTAGAAATTGAACCGTTAACGATAGAACCTTGAATCAGCCTGTGGATTAATATACACATAAAAACCTACCATCTGCAAAAATAAATTCGATTCCATCTTGATTGGTTCAATAGATATATATACTTATCCCTTTTAGTCGGTTAACCCCACCCACTATGACGTAAAAATTGAACCGTTAAATATAGATCATCTGGATCAGCTTGCTTATTAATATACACATAAAAACCTATCATCTGCAAAAATAAATTCGATTCTATCTTGCTAGGTTCAATAGATATGTATACTTATCCCTTTTGGTCGGTTAACCCCACCCACTTTGACGTAGAAATTGAACCCTTAACGATAGAACCTTAGATCAGCTTGTGGATTAATATACACATAAAAACCTACCATCTGCAAAAATAGATTCGAATTCTATCTTGCTAGGTTCAATAGATATGTATACTTATCCCTTTTAGTCGGTTAACCCCACCCACTTTGACGTAGAAATTGAACCGTTACCGATAGAACCTTGTATCAGCTTATGGATTAATATACACATAAAAGCCTTCCATCTGCAAAAATAGATTCGATTCTATCTTGCTAGGTTCAATAGATATATATACTTATCCCTTTTAGTCGGTTAACCCCACTTTGACGTAGAAATTGAACCGTTAACGATAGAACCTTAGATCAGCTTATGGATTAATATACACATAAAAGCCTATCATCTGCAAGAATAGATTCGATTCTATCTTGCTAGGTTCAATAGATATGTATACTTATCCCTTTTAGTCGGTTAACCCCACCCACTTTGACGTAGAAATTGAACCGTTAACGATAGAACCTTGTATCAGCTTGTGGATTAATATACACATAAAAGCCTATCATCTGCAAAAATAGATTCGATTCTATGTTGCTAGGTTCAATAGATATGTATACTTATCCCTTTTAGTCGGTTAACCCCACCCACTTTGACGTAGAAATTGAACCGTTAACGATAGAACCTTGTATCAGCTTGCTTATTAATATACACATAAAAACCTATCATCTGCAAAAATAAATTCGATTCTATTTTGCTAGGTTCAATAGATATGTATACTTATCCCTTTTTGTCGGTTAACCCCACCCACTTTGACGTAGAAATTGAACCGTTAACGATAGAACCTTAGATCAGCTTGCTTATTAATATACACATAAAAACCTATCATCTGCAAAAATAAATTCGATTCTATCTTGCTAGGTTCAATAGATATGTATACTTATCCCTTTTAGTCTGTTAACCCCACCCACTTTGACGTAGAAATTGAACCGTTAACGATAGAACCTTGTATCAGCTTATGGATTAATATACACATAAAAGCCTACCATCTGCAAAAATAGATTCGATTCTATCTTGCTAGGTTCAATAGATATGTATACTTATCCCTTTTAGTCGGTTAACCCCATCCAGTATGACGTAGAAATTGAACCGTTAGCGATAGAACCTTGGATCAGCTTGTGGATTAATATACACATAAAAACCTACCATCTGCAAAAATAAATTCGATTCTATCTTGCTTGGTTCAATAGATATATATACTTATCCCTTTTAGTCGGTTAACCCCACTTTGACGTAGAAATTGAACCGTTAACGATAGAACCTTAGATCAGCTTGTGGACCAATATACACATTAACACCTATCATTTTCAAAAACAAAATCGATTCTATCTTGCTTGGTTTAATAGATATATATACTTATCCCTTTTAGTCGGTTAACCCCACCCACTTTGACGTAGAAATTGAACCGTTAACGATAGAACCTTAGATCAGCTTGTGGATTAATATACACATTAACACCTATCATCTTCAAAAACAAAATCGATTCTATCTTGCTTGGTTCAATAGATATGTATACTTATCCCTTCTAGTCGGTTAACCCCACCGACTTTGACGTAGAAATTGAACCGGTAACGATAGAACCTTGTATCAGCTTGTGGATTAATATACACATAAAAACCTACCATCTGCAAAAATAAAATCGATTATATCTTGCTTGGTTCAATAGATATGAACACTTTTCCCTTTTAGTCGGTTAACCCCACCCAGTATGATGTAGAAATTGAACCGTTAGCGATAGAACCTTGGATCAGCTTGTGGATTAATGTACACATAAAAACCTACCATCTGCAAAAATAAAATCGATTATATCTTGCTTGGTTCAATAGATATGAACACTTTTCCCTTTTAGTCGGTTAACCCCATCCACTTTGACGTAGAAATTGAACCGTTAACGATAGAACCTTGGATCAGCTTGTGGATTAATATACACATAAAAACCTACCATCTGCAAAAATAAATTCGATTCTATCTTGCTTGGTTCAATAGATATACATACTTATCCCTTTTAGTCGGTTAACCCCACTTTGACGTAGGAATTGAACCGTTAACGATAGAACCTTAGATCAGCTTGTGGATTAATATACACATTAACACCTATCATCTTCAAAAACAAAATCGATTCTATCTTACTTGGTTCAATAGATATATATACTTATCCCTTTTAGTCGGTTAACCCCACCCACTTTGACGTAGAAATTGAACCGTTAACGATAGAACCTTGTATCAGCTTGCTTATTAATATACACATAAAAACCTATCATCTGCAAAAATAAATTCGATTCTATCTTGCTAGGTTAAATAGATATGTATACTTATCCCTTATAGTCGGTTAACCCCACCCACTTTGACGTAGAAATTGAACCGTTAACGATAGAACCTTGTATCAGCTTATGGATTAATATATACATAAAAGCCTACCATCTGCAAAAATAGATTCGATTCTATCTTGCTAGGTTCAATAGATATATATACTTATCCCTTTTAGTCGGTTAACCCCACTTTGACGTAGAAATTGAACCGTTAACGATAGAACCTTAGATCAGCTTATGGATTAATATACACATAAAAGCCTACCATCTGCAAATATAGATTCGATTCTATCTTGCTAGGTTAAATAGATATGCATACTTATCGCTTTTAGTCGGTTAACCCCACCCAGTATGACGTAGAAATTGAACCGTTAACGATAGAACCTTGTATCAGCTTGTGGATTAATATACACATAAAAGCCTATCATCTGCAAAAATAGATTCGATTCTATCTTGCTAGGTTCAATAGATATGTATACTTATCCCTTTTAGTCGGTTAACCCCACCCACTTTGACGTAGAAATTGAACCGTTAACGATAGAACCTTGTATCAGCTTGTGGATTAATATACACATAAAAGCCTATCATCTGCAAAAATAGATTCGATTCTATGTTGCTAGGTTCAATAGATATGTATACTTATCCCTTTTAGTCGGTTAACCCCACCCACTTTGACGTAGAAATTGAACCGTTAACGATAGAACCTTGTATCAGCTTGCTTATTAATATACACATAAAAACCTATCATCTGCAAAAATAAATTCGATTCTATTTTGCTAGGTTCAATAGATATGTATACTTATCCCTTTTTGTCGGTTAACCCCACCCACTTTGACGTAGAAATTGAACCGTTAGCGATAGAACCTTAGATCAGCTTGCTTATTAATATACACATAAAAACCTATCATCTGCAAAAATAAATTCGATTCTATCTTGCTAGGTTCAATAGATATGTATACTTATCCCTTTTAGTCGGTTAACCCCACCCACTTTGACGTAGAAATTGAACCGTTAACGATAGAACCTTGTATCAGCTTATGGATTAATATACACATAAAAGCCTACCATCTGCAAAAATAGATTCGATTCTATCTTGCTAGGTTCAATAGATATGTATACTTATCCCTTTTAGTCGGTTAACCCCACCCAGTATGACGTAAAAATTGAACCGTTAGCGATAGAACCTTGGATCAGCTTGTGGATTAATATACACATAAAAACCTACCATCTGCAAAAATAAATTCGATTCTATCTTGCTTGGTTCAATAGATATATATACTTATCCCTTTTAGTCGGTTAACCCCACTTTGACGTAGAAATTGAACCGTTAACGATAGAACCTTAGATCAGCTTGTGGATTAATATACACATTAACACCTATCATTTTCAAAAACAAAATCGATTCTATCTTGCTTGGTTCAATAGATATATATACTTATCCCTTTTAGTCGGTTAACCCCACCCACTTTGACGTAGAAATTGAACCGTTAACGATAGAACCTTAGATCAGCATGTGGATTAATATACACATTAACACCTATCATCTTCAAAAACAAAATCGATTCTATCTTGCTTGGTTCAATAGATATGTATACTTATCCCTTCTAGTCGGTTAACCCCACCCACTTTGACGTAGAAATTGAACAGTTAACGATAGAACCTTGTATCAGCTTGTGGATTAATATACACATAAAAGCCTACCATCTGCAAAAATAGATTCGATTCTATCTTGCTAGGTTCAATAGATATGTATACTTATACCTTTTAGTCGGTTAACCCCACCCAGTATGGCGTAGAAATTGAACCGTTAGCGATAGAACCTTGGATCAGCTTGTGGATTAATATACACATAAAAACCTACCATCTGCAAAAATAAAATCGATTATATCTTGCTTGGTTCAATAGATATATATACTTATCCCTTTTAGTCGGTTAACCCCACTTTGCCGTAGAAATTGAACCGTTAACGATAGAACCTTAGATCAGCTTGTGGATTAATATACACATTAACACCTATCATTTTCAGAAACAAAATCGATTCTATCTTGCTTGGTTCAATAGATATATATACTTATCCCTTTTAGTCGGTTAACCCCACCCACTTTGACGTAGAAATTGAACCGTTAACGATAGAACCTTAGATCAGCTTGTGGATTAATATACACATTAACACCTATCATCTTCAAAAACAAAATCGATTCTATCTTGCTTGGTTCAATAGATATGTATACTTATCCCTTCTAGTCGGTTAACCCCACCCATTTTGACGTAGAAATTGAACCGTTAACGATAGAACCTTGTATCAGCTTGTGGATTAATATACACATAAAAGCCTACCATCTGCAAAAATAGATTCGATTCTATCTTGCTAGGTTCAATAGATATGTATACTTATCCCTTTTAGTCGGTTAACCCCACCCAGTATGACGTAGAAATTGAACCGTTAACGATAGAACCTTGTATCAGCTTGTGGATTAATATACACATAAAAGCCTATCATCTGCAAAAATAGATTCGATTCTATCTTGCTAGGTTCAATAGATATGTATACTTATCCCTTTTAGTCGGTTAACCCCACCCACTTTGACGTAGAAATTGAACCGTTAACGATAGAACCTTGTATCAGCTTGTGGATTAATATACACATAAAAGCCTATCATCTGCAAAAATAGATTCGATTCTATGTTGCTAGGTTCAATAGATATGTATACTTATCCCTTTTAGTCGGTTAACCCCACCCACTTTGACGTAGAAATTGAACCGTTAACGATGGAACCTTGTATCAGCTTGCTTATTAATATACACATAAAAACCTATCATCTGCAAAAATAAATTCGATTCTATCTTGCTAGGTTCAATAGATATGTATACTTATCCCTTTTAGTCGGTTAACCCCACCCACTTTAACGTAGAAATTGAACCGTTAACGATAGAACCTTGTATCAGCTTATGGATTAATATACACATAAAAGCCTACCATCTGCAAAAATAGATTCGATTCTATCTTGCTAGGTTCAATAGATATGTATACTTATCCCTTTTAGTCGGTTAACCCCACCCACTTTGACGTAGAAATTGAACCGTTAACGATAGAACCTTGTATCAGCTTGTGGATTAATATACACATAAAAGCCTATCATCTGCAAAAATAGATTCGATTCTATCTTGCTAGGTTCAATAGATATGTATACTTATCCCTTTTAGTCGGTTAACCCCACTCACTTTAACGTAGAAATTGAACCGTTAACGATAGAACCTTGTATCAGCTTATGGATTAATATACACATAAAAACCTATCATCTGCAAAAATAAATTCGATTCCATCTTGCTTGGTTCAATAGATATATATACTTATCCCTTTTAGTCGGTTAACCCCACCCACTATGACGTAAAAATTGAACCGTTAAAGATAGAGCTTTGGATCAGCTTGCTTATTAATATACACATATAAACCTATCATCTGCAAAAATAAATTCGATTCTATCTTGCTAGGTTCAATAGATATGTATACTTATCCCTTTTAGTCGGTTAACCCCACCCACTTTGACGTAGAAATTGAACCGTTAACGATAGAACCTTGAATCAGCCTGTGGATTAATATACACATAAAAACCTACCATCTGCAAAAATAAATTCGATTCCATCTTGATTGGTTCAATAGATATATATACTTATCCCTTTTAGTCGGTTAACCCCACCCACTATGACGTAAAAATTGAACCGTTAAATATAGATCATCTGGATCAGCTTGCTTATTAATATACACATAAAAACCTATCATCTGCAAAAATAAATTCGATTCTATCTTGCTAGGTTCAATAGATATGTATACTTATCCCTTTTGGTCGGTTAACCCCACCCACTTTGACGTAGAAATTGAACCCTTAACGATAGAACCTTAGATCAGCTTGTGGATTAATATACACATAAAAACCTACCATCTGCAAAAATAGATTCGATTCTATCTTGCTAGGTTCAATAGATATGTATACTTATCCCTTTTAGTCGGTTAACCCCACCCACTTTGACGTAGAAATTGAACCGTTACCGATAGAACCTTGTATCAGCTTATGGATTAATATACACATAAAAGCCTACCATCTGCAAAAATAGATTCGATTCTATCTTGCTAGGTTCAATAGATATATATACTTATCCCTTTTAGTCGGTTAACCCCACTTTGACGTAGAAATTGAACCGTTAACGATAGAACCTTAGATCAGCTTATGGATTAATATACACATAAAAGCCTATCATCTGCAAGAATAGATTCGATTCTATCTTGCTAGGTTCAATAGATATGTATACTTATCCCTTTTAGTCGGTTAACCCCACCCACTTTGACGTAGAAATTGAACCGTTAACGATAGAACCTTGTATCAGCTTGTGGATTAATATACACATAAAAGCATATCATCTGCAAAAATAGATTCGATTCTATGTTGCTAGGTTCAATAGATATGTATACTTATCCCTTTTAGTCGGTTAACCCCACCCACTTTGACGTAGAAATTGAACCGTTAACGATAGAACCTTGTATCAGCTTGCTTATTAATATACACATAAAAACCTATCATCTGCAAAAATAAATTCGATTCTATTTTGCTAGGTTCAATAGATATGTATACTTATCCCTTTTTGTCGGTTAACCCTACCCACTTTGACGTAGAAATTGAACCGTTAACGATAGAACCTTAGATCAGCTTGCTTATTAATATACACATAAAAACCTATCATCTGCAAAAATAAATTCGATTCTATCTTGCTAGGTTCAATAGATATGTATACTTATCCCTTTTAGTCTGTTAACCCCACCCACTTTGACGTAGAAATTGAACCGTTAACGATAGAACCTTGTATCAGCTTATGGATTAATATACACATAAAAGCCTACCATCTGCAAAAATAGATTCGATTCTATCTTGCTAGGTTCAATAGATATGTATACTTATCCCTTTTAGTCGGTTAACCCCATCCAGTATGACGTAGAAATTGAACCGTTAGCGATAGAACCTTGGATCAGCTTGTGGATTAATATACACATAAAAACCTACCATCTGCAAAAATAAATTCGATTCTATCTTGCTTGGTTCAATAGATATATATACTTATCCCTTTTAGTCGGTTAACCCCACTTTGACGTAGAAATTGAACCGTTAACGATAGAACCTTAGATCAGCTTGTGGACCAATATACACATTAACACCTATCATTTTCAAAAACAAAATCGATTCTATCTTGCTTGGTTTAATAGATATATATACTTATCCCTTTTAGTCGGTTAACCCCACCCACTTTGACGTAGAAATTGAACCGTTAACGATAGAACCTTAGATCAGCTTGTGGATTAATATACACATTAACACCTATCATCTTCAAAAACAAAATCGATTCTATCTTGCTTGGTTCAATAGATATGTATACTTATCCCTTCTAGTCGGTTAACCCCACCGACTTTGACGTAGAAATTGAACCGTTAACGATAGAACCTTGTATCAGCTTGTGGATTAATATACACATAAAAACCTACCATCTGCAAAAATAAAATCGATTATATCTTGCTTGGTTCAATAGATATGAACACTTTTCCCTTTTAGTCGGTTAACCCCACCCACTTTGACGTAGAAATTGAACCGTTAACGATAGAACCTTAGATCAGCTTGTGGACCAATATACACATTAACACCTATCATTTTCAAAAACAAAATCGATTCTATCTTGCTTGGTTTAATAGATATATATACTTATCCCTTTTAGTCGGTTAACCCCACCCACTTTGACGTAGAAATTGAACCGTTAACGATAGAACCTTGTATCAGCTTGTGGATTAATATACACATAAAAACCTACCATCTGCAAAAATAAAATCGATTATATCTTGCTTGGTTCAATAGATATGAACACTTTTCCCTTTTAGTCGGTTAACCCCACCCAGTATGATGTAGAAATTGAACCGTTAGCGATAGAACCTTGGATCAGCTTGTGGATTAATATACACATAAAAACCTACCATCTGCAAAAATAAAATCGATTATATCTTGCTTGGTTCAATAGATATGAACACTTTTCCCTTTTAGTCGGTTAACCCCACCCACTTTGACGTAGAAATTGAACCGTTAACGATAGAACCTTGTATCAGCTTGTGGATTAATATACACATAAAAACCTACCATCTGCAAAAATAAAATCGATTATATCTTGCTTGGTTCAATAGATATGAACACTTTTCCCTTTTAGTCGGTTAACCCCACCCAGTATGATGTAGAAATTGAACCGTTAGCGATAGAACCTTGGATCAGCTTGTGGATTAATATACACATAAAAACCTACCATCTGCAAAAATAAAATCGATTATATCTTGCTTGGTTCAATAGATATGAACACTTTTCCCTTTTAGTCGGTTAACCCCATCCACTTTGACGTAGAAATTGAACCGTTAACGATAGAACCTTGGATCAGCTTGTGGATTAATATACACATAAAAACCTACCATCTGCAAAAATAAATTCGATTCTATCTTGCTTGGTTCAATAGATATACATACTTATCCCTTTTAGTCGGTTAACCCCACTTTGACGTAGGAATTGAACCGTTAACGATAGAACCTTAGATCAGCTTGTGGATTAATATACACATTAACACCTATCATCTTCAAAAACAAAATCGATTCTATCTTACTTGGTTCAATAGATATATATACTTATCCCTTTTAGTCGGTTAACCCCACCCACTTTGACGTAGAAATTGAACCGTTAACGATAGAACCTTGTATCAGCTTGCTTATTAATATACACATAAAAACCTATCATCTGCAAAAATAAATTCGATTCTATCTTGCTAGGTTAAATAGATATGTATACTTATCCCTTATAGTCGGTTAACCCCACCCACTTTGACGTAGAAATTGAACCGTTAACGATAGAACCTTGTATCAGCTTATGGATTAATATATACATAAAAGCCTACCATCTGCAAAAATAGATTCGATTCTATCTTGCTAGGTTCAATAGATATATATACTTATCCCTTTTAGTCGGTTAACCCCACTTTGACGTAGAAATTGAACCGTTAACGATAGAACCTTAGATCAGCTTATGGATTAATATACACATAAAAGCCTACCATCTGCAAATATAGATTCGATTCTATCTTGCTAGGTTAAATAGATATGCATACTTATCGCTTTTAGTCGGTTAACCCCACCCAGTATGACGTAGAAATTGAACCGTTAACGATAGAACCTTGTATCAGCTTGTGGATTAATATACACATAAAAGCCTATCATCTGCAAAAATAGATTCGATTCTATCTTGCTAGGTTCAATAGATATGTATACTTATCCCTTTTAGTCGGTTAACCCCACCCACTTTGACGTAGAAATTGAACCGTTAACGATAGAACCTTGTATCAGCTTGTGGATTAATATACACATAAAAGCCTATCATCTGCAAAAATAGATTCGATTCTATGTTGCTAGGTTCAATAGATATGTATACTTATCCCTTTTAGTCGGTTAACCCCACCCACTTTGACGTAGAAATTGAACCGTTAACGATAGAACCTTGTATCAGCTTGCTTATTAATATACACATAAAAACCTATCATCTGCAAAAATAAATTCGATTCTATTTTGCTAGGTTCAATAGATATGTATACTTATCCCTTTTTGTCGGTTAACCCCACCCACTTTGACGTAGAAATTGAACCGTTAGCGATAGAACCTTAGATCAGCTTGCTTATTAATATACACATAAAAACCTATCATCTGCAAAAATAAATTCGATTCTATCTTGCTAGGTTCAATAGATATGTATACTTATCCCTTTTAGTCGGTTAACCCCACCCACTTTGACGTAGAAATTGAACCGTTAACGATAGAACCTTGTATCAGCTTATGGATTAATATACACATAAAAGCCTACCATCTGCAAAAATAGATTCGATTCTATCTTGCTAGGTTCAATAGATATGTATACTTATCCCTTTTAGTCGGTTAACCCCACCCAGTATGACGTAAAAATTGAACCGTTAGCGATAGAACCTTGGATCAGCTTGTGGATTAATATACACATAAAAACCTACCATCTGCAAAAATAAATTCGATTCTATCTTGCTTGGTTCAATAGATATATATACTTATCCCTTTTAGTCGGTTAACCCCACTTTGACGTAGAAATTGAACCGTTAACGATAGAACCTTAGATCAGCTTGTGGATTAATATACACATTAACACCTATCATTTTCAAAAACAAAATCGATTCTATCTTGCTTGGTTCAATAGATATATATACTTATCCCTTTTAGTCGGTTAACCCCACCCACTTTGACGTAGAAATTGAACCGTTAACGATAGAACCTTAGATCAGCATGTGGATTAATATACACATTAACACCTATCATCTTCAAAAACAAAATCGATTCTATCTTGCTTGGTTCAATAGATATGTATACTTATCCCTTCTAGTCGGTTAACCCCACCCACTTTGACGTAGAAATTGAACAGTTAACGATAGAACCTTGTATCAGCTTGTGGATTAATATACACATAAAAGCCTACCATCTGCAAAAATAGATTCGATTCTATCTTGCTAGGTTCAATAGATATGTATACTTATCCCTTTTAGTCGGTTAACCCCACCCAGTATGGCGTAGAAATTGAACCGTTAGCGATAGAACCTTGGATCAGCTTGTGGATTAATATACACATAAAAACCTACCATCTGCAAAAATAAAATCGATTATATCTTGCTTGGTTCAATAGATATATATACTTATCCCTTTTAGTCGGTTAACCCCACTTTGCCGTAGAAATTGAACCGTTAACGATAGAACCTTAGATCAGCTTGTGGATTAATATACACATTAACACCTATCATTTTCAGAAACAAAATCGATTCTATCTTGCTTGGTTCAATAGATATATATACTTATCCCTTTTAGTCGGTTAACCCCACCCACTTTGACGTAGAAATTGAACCGTTAACGATAGAACCTTAGATCAGCTTGTGGATTAATATACACATTAACACCTATCATCTTCAAAAACAAAATCGATTCTATCTTGCTTGGTTCAATAGATATGTATACTTATCCCTTCTAGTCGGTTAACCCCACCCATTTTGACGTAGAAATTGAACCGTTAACGATAGAACCTTGTATCAGCTTGTGGATTAATATACACATAAAAGCCTACCATCTGCAAAAATAGATTCGATTCTATCTTGCTAGGTTCAATAGATATGTATACTTATCCCTTTTAGTCGGTTAACCCCACCCAGTATGACGTAGAAATTGAACCGTTAACGATAGAACCTTGTATCAGCTTGTGGATTAATATACACATAAAAGCCTATCATCTGCAAAAATAGATTCGATTCTATCTTGCTAGGTTCAATAGATATGTATACTTATCCCTTTTAGTCGGTTAACCCCACCCACTTTGACGTAGAAATTGAACCGTTAACGATAGAACCTTGTATCAGCTTGTGGATTAATATACACATAAAAGCCTATCATCTGCAAAAATAGATTCGATTCTATGTTGCTAGGTTCAATAGATATGTATACTTATCCCTTTTAGTCGGTTAACCCCACCCACTTTGACGTAGAAATTGAACCGTTAACGATGGAACCTTGTATCAGCTTGCTTATTAATATACACATAAAAACCTATCATCTGCAAAAATAAATTCTATTCTATTTTGCTAGGTTCAATAGATATGTATACTTATCCCTTTTTGTCGGTTAACCCCACCCACTTTGACGTAGAAATTGAACCGTTAACGATAGAACCTTAGATCAGCTTGCTTATTAATACACACATAAAAACCTATCATCTGCAAAAATAAATTCGATTCTATCTTGCTAGGTTCAATAAATATGTATACTTATCCCTTTTAGTCGGTTAACCCCACCCACTTTGACGTAGAAATTGAACCGTTAACGATAGAACCTTGTATCAGCTTATGGATTAATATACACATAAAAGCCTACCATCTGCAAAAATAGATTCGATTCTATCTTGCTAGGTTCAATAGATATGTATACTTATCCCTTTTAGTCGGTTAACCCCACCCAGTATGACGTAAAAATTGAACCGTTAGCGATAGAACCTTGGATCAGCTTGTGGATTAATATACACATTAACACCTATCATCTTCAAAAACAAAATCGATTCTATCTTGCTTGGTTCAATAGATATGTATACTTATCCCTTCTAGTCGGTTAACCCCACCCAGTATGACGTAAAAATTGAACCGTTAGCGATAGAACCTTGGATCAGCTTGTGGATTAATATACACATAAAAACCTACCATCTGCAAAAATAAATTCGATTCTATCTTGCTTGGTTCAATAGATATATATACTTATCCCTTTTAGTCGGTTAACCCCACCCAGTATGACGTAAAAATTGAACCGTTAGCGATAGAACCTTGGATCAGCTTGTGGATTAATATACACATAAAAACCTACCATCTGCAAAAATAAATTCGATTCTATCTTGCTTGGTTCAATAGATATATATACTTATCCCTTTTAGTCGGTTAACCCCACTTTGACGTAGAAATTGAACCGTTAACGATAGAACCTTGTATCAGCTTGCTTATTAATATACACATAAAAACCTATCATCTGCAAAAATAAATTCGATTCTATTTTGCTAGGTTCAATAGATATGTATACTTATCCCTTTTTGTCGGTTAACCCCACCCACTTTGACGTAGAAATTGAACCGTTAACGATAGAACCTTAGATCAGCTTGCTTATTAATATACACATAAAAACCTATCATCTGCAAAAATAAATTCGATTCTATCTTGCTAGGTTCAATAGATATGTATACTTATCCCTTTTAGTCGGTTAACCCCACCCACTTTGACGTAGAAATTGAACCGTTAACGATAGAACCTTGTATCAGCTTATGGATTAATATACACATAAAAGCCTACCATCTGCAAAAATAGATTCGATTCTATCTTGCTAGGTTCAATAGATATGTATACTTATCCCTTTTAGTCGGTTAACCCCACCCAGTATGACGTAAAAATTGAACCGTTAGCGATAGAACCTTGGATCAGCTTGTGGATTAATACACACATAAAAACCTACCATCTGCAAAAATAAATTCGATTCTATCTTGCTTGGTTCAATAGATATATATACTTATCCCTTTTAGTCGGTTAACCCCACTTTGACGTAGAAATTGAACCGTTAACGATAGAACCTTAGATCAGCTTGTGGATTAATATACACATTAACACCTATCATTTTCAAAAACAAAATCGATTCTATCTTGCTTGGTTCAATAGATATATGTACTTATCCCTTTTAGTCGGTTAACCCCACCCACTTTGACGTAGAAATTGAACCGTTAACGATAGAACCTTAGATCAGCTTGTGGCTTAATGTACACATTAACACCTATCATCTTCAAAAACAAAATCGATTCTATCTTGCTTGGTTCAATAGATATGAATACTTATCCCTTCTAGTCGGTTTACCCCACCCACTTTGACGTAGAAATTGAACCGTTAACGATAGAACCTTGTATCAGCTTGTGGATTAATATACACATAAAAACCTACCATCTGCAAAAATAAAATCGATTATATCTTGCTTGGTTCAATAGATATGAACACTTTTCCCTTTTAGTCGGTTAACCCCACCCACTATGACATAGAAATTGAACCATAAAGACAGAGCCTTGGATCAGCTTGTGGATTAATATACACATAAAAATCTATCATCTGCAAAAATATGTTCGATTCTATCTTGCTAGGTTCAATAGATATGTATACTTATCCCTTTTCGTCGGTTAACCCCACCCACTATGACATAGAAATTGAACCATAAAGACAGAGCCTTGGATCAGCTTGTCAATTAATATACACATAAAAACCTATCATCTGCAAAAATATGTTCGATTCTATCTTGCTAGGTTCAATAGATATGTATACTTATCCCTTTTCGTCGGTTAACCCCACCCACTATGACATAGAAATTGAACCATAAAGACAGAGCCTTGGATCAGCTTGTGGATTAATATACACATAAAAACCTATCATCTTCAAAAAAAAAAATCGATTCTATCTTGCTTGGTTCAATAGATATGGATACTTATCCCTTTTAGTCGGTTAACCCCACCCACTTTGACATAGAAATTGAACCGTTAACGATAGAACCTTAGACCAGCTTGTGGATTAATATACACATTAACACCTATCACCTTCAAAAACAAAATCGAGTCTATCTTGCTTGGTTCAATAGATATATATACTTATCCCTTTTAGTCGGTTAACCCCACCCACTTTGACGTAGAAATTGAACCGTTAACGATAGAACCTTAGACCAGCTTGTGGATTAATATACACATTAACACCTATCACCTTCAAAAACAAAATCGAGTCTATCTTGCTTGGTTCAATAGATATATATACTTATCCCTTTTAGTCGGTTAACCCCACCCACTTTGACGTAGAAATTGAACCGTTAACGATAGAACCTTAGACGAGCTTGTGGATTAATATACACATTAACACCTATCATCTTCAAAAACAAAATCGATTCTATCTTGCTAGGTTCAATAGATATGGATACTTATCCCTTTTAGTCGGTTAACCCCACCCACTTTGACATAGAAATTGAACCGTTAACGATAGAACCTTAGACGAGCTTGTGGATTAATATACACATTAACACCTATCATCTTCAAAAACAAAATCGATTCTCTCTTGCTAGGTTCAATAGATATGTATACTTATCCCTTT